>NC_134583.1:16535000-16662500 GCF_037038515.1 Microtus pennsylvanicus | reverse complement strand
AATCTGATTATCAATCTTATAAGAGCTATAATTTGGAAATATTCAAGTTCACCTGCAATATAAACATTTTATTATAAAATTACCACATAGGAAGCTCTACTTGGTGTACAGTTTCACTCCTCTCCCTTTCTCCCTGTGCACTTTTCTGTGGTATCCTGAATACCCACAGGGTCTTTAAACACGTCATTTCTTCATGTAGAATATCTTTGTCTAGCATTTCTTCCTGATAAATTCCAGATATTAGTTTCATTGAGAAGCAACGTGGATCTTTGAGTAATACAAAGGGCATATGTCCTCCAAGCATTTTCTACTTTATTTGTTTTGTCTTTGCTATAGTTTCTCTTGATTTCTCAATCCATAATTGCCATTATAAAATCTATGCAAAAATTTTTAAGTTATTCACTAGTAGTCATCTTGGTTGATCTCATTTTTTATGTAGACAACATAGTATTTGGCATGATCAATACTCTTAAATTGATAAATCTATGATTAACTGAACACTGGATTGTTAAAGTGGGTGCAAGACATATTACTCCTTTACATGTCTTAAATAAGAACATCCACTGCCTAGGCCTGTAACACAAATGTTTTTCTCAATGAGTTACAGAACCTTAGTCCACTACCCAGTGGAATCAGGATTTTACCCTGATGACTGTAACAAGATGATATCCTACCGCCAGAACAACCCTGTAATATATGAACACATTTCTGATCACTTCATTCTTTCATTCCTCTAATTAACAGCCCGTAATTTATTGATTAAGCCAAACAGTATGATCCCAAGAGTTTTTTTTTTGCTTTAGCTTCTTCAATCACCAATTTTTTTTTACTTCAACCTGTCTTTATAAGTCCAATAGTACTTTTAAAATCAAAGTATAAATATTATAGTTGCAATTGTTTATATAAAAATTCTGGGGTTGCAGGGATGGGTCAGTGGTGAAGAGCACTAGCTGCTCTTCTAGAGGACCTGGGTTCAATTCACAAAGCCCATAGTACAGCTCACAGTCATCTGTAACTCTGGTTCCAGAGGGACTAATGTTCTCTGGCCTCCTGGGCACTGGAATCATACAGTGCACAAACGTGCATGCAAGCAAAACTTGGTCACGTGAAAACAATAAGCTATTCAAAATCATTTTTAAAAATCAAATGTATTTTCATAGTCGAAGATGGAATACTAGAATTTTGGAGACTATTTGAATTTATCATTAAAGCCACCCTTAAATATATATCTCCATTCATGTAGAAATAACATGATTAAGCAATAACCCTGCAAGCTGTGAAGGGACAGTTAAGTGCCAATTAAACACAAACTTCCAGATAACATCTGCAAGGAAGATGCCTATCCTGCATTTAGATCGTGAACTCTGTCCATCTCTGTTTGTTCCACCAGGCACAGGGGCATCACTCAGCATTCCAGCCTCTTTGCCCCCATTGCTAATATCCTTTTTGAAGCACCTAGATAAAGTTTCCTAAAACTTTCTCTGAAGTCTGACAAACATACAAACCTTATTTTCTAAAAGGCAAGACTAAAGAAAAGCCTAATTACTCATACTTTTTCTCTGAAATGGCACTTTTTTAGATCTTCTGCTTACTCAAGCACACACACACATGTTATACATACAAGCATCAGATGTATTCTATAAAAACACCATGTATTTTCTATACATATAAAAATATCACATGTATTCTTTACATGCAATACAACAATATCACATGTATTCTTTACATGCATCGCATAGAATATATATGCTGTACACACATATTGTATACATGCTTTATAACATAATATACCACATATATGCTACAATTCACATCTTCTATATGCCATACATATATATTTAGAAGTAGTTTTGAATCTCACAATTAGTTCATAACAAATTTCTTTCTTTCATCTGTAAAAAAGTAGTGAAAAGTCTAATACTGAAATAAGAAAAAAAGCCTTTGGACAGAAGCAAAACCCAAGGTGTGTCTCTGGAGGCTCCTTTACATGATGTATACAACATTCCTGATCTGCTGAGGCTGTTTTCAAAAACGTATTCTTCTTTCATACAGAGATAAAAAGAAAAGCTTTTAGGTCATGAGCTATTGGGAGGAAGAGATAATATCTCTGGTGCTTTGATGTTACAAGTAGTTCATCATTACAGAAGATTCTAGTATGAAATAATGGTCCTGGTAAACTGAGCCTGAATATTTAACAGAGAAGTCTCGTGACATTCTTGTTTTGGGAAGGGCAGAACAAAACAAGATGAGAATATTGTAAAGCTTTGTTATTTTAATGTAAAATTTTTACTTCGGTGTATTTGAAGATGTAATGCAATTTTAAAGGTAAGCACAGCTCCTAGATCTGTCAGGAAACTTTTTGTTTGGAAATATTGCTAAAATATGAACAATAAGAAATAAAAATGAACAAACAGCTCATAGCTAATGTGACACACATATTGATTTTAAACTTTTAAGAATTTTCTCTAAATAAAAATTCTAAGCTACTGATTAATACACAAAATACTTATTTTTAGTCCTTTGTTACTTTAAACTTAGAGGCAATGAGCATTTTCTCTAAATAAGATTTATAAGCTACTGGTTAATACACAAAATACTGATTTCAGCACTATGTTACTTTAAAGTTCAGAGGTAAATAAGATCAAGTTTGAAAACATATATTAAATGCTAGCTAATATGTTCCTGATTTTTAAATGTTGGCATTCTGGTCATAAAATAATTGTTTTACATTCTCAACTGTATTTAGGAATAGCAATGCTTTTTATAAAATTATGATAAATGATGAAAAATTCATCCTTTCAATATAAGCATAAATATAAGATTACAAAATTCATAAAAGTTGCAGTATCTAAGGTCTATCAATGTTTGGGAAACTCATTCAAGACTTTCCCACCATTTATATAGATTCAAGCATATAAACAAGATAAATATACAAACACAGAGACAGAAAGCTGAGGGCTGTTTAGGTGACATAAACCATCCTAGATTAAAGATATGTCATTGTGTACAACACTCTATTATCCCCCACTTTATTTGTATAGTGCAGGGTATTGAACATGGAATTTTGCACATGCTCAGCGTCACTGGAAAACTCAGCGGCTTTCTAAGTCCTTTTCTATTTTAGATACAGTCTGGTGACGCAGCCTAGCTGGCCTGGATTTCACCATCTTCCTAACTCTGCCTTCTGGGTACTAGTATTACGAGGATGTAACGCTGCACATGGCTTCCTCTTTTATTTAGGAAAACATCTCAAACACCTATCCAACTCTATAAAATTATGTTTAAACATTTTACACTATAGCTATATCCACCAATGCTTATTTTTCCAAGTTCTTTAAGAATAATTATTTATAGAGTTCTTTTTTAATATCATTCAACAATACACTTGTCTGCCTACAATAATAATATAACTAAAAGAAGAAAACAGGTTAGTGTTAAAATCTCCCATATAAAAACAATAATGAAAAAAAGAGAAAAACAAACCTCTTGATAAGTGAAATTTTATGAAAATCCTTACTTGGGCTCTCAAAATTAGTCACTGAGATGCTAACATAGGTTGTACTTGACCTAAAAGATTCATGTGCTAATTCATATATCCATAAATCGGGCCTTAAAATGATGACCTTCAAGATAACTAAGCCATGAGTCAGCACCCCAGGACAAGATTTGCATTATGAGAGGACCTTCTTCAAAAAGTGACCTTCTTTATATCCTGTTTCTGCTCTAAGATACCATTGCCTTTCACCTTCTGCCCAGGGTGGCACATCATGAAGAACAACCTGAGGGAACCGCAACTCCAATGTGTTTTGACAAAACCATAAAATGTAGACTAAAATGAAGAACAGAAAAAAGGCAAACTAAAAAAAATGAATATTGAAATAAGGGATCATTCATATTTTGAGAGTTCCAAATAGAAACTTCACCAACTTCCAAACTAACTGAACTAGTTTTAGGTCCACAGTGACAAAGATGTAGAGACACACGAGTGACTCTGAAAAGTGAGTAGACCTGAGTTCACAGGACAGAAGCAACACAACAGGTCTTACAGCAGAGCTTCTCTGTAGACAGTGTCATGCTGACAGTGAACCCTCCAGTGAGAGGGAACAGAAAGCTTAGCAGTTTAGAAAGAGTTTACATGAATATAGCTGTTCTTCTCAAACTTGGGAAAATGTAAACACACCATCTATGTTCACTAGCTTTCAGCTAACTTTAAAACCATTAATTTGTCAGACTGGCACTGCTAAGCAATACATTATTAATTAGCTTCACATAAGAGAACACCTCTGTTGTGTAGGCTATGACAAGAAACTACTGCTTAGGTTACCTTCCTGACACTTGAAAGCCAATAGACCTTGTAACATCAGAAGCCAAAACACATCCACAAGTCAATCATACAACCAACATGAATCCTACACAGGTCTATAAAGATAAATCTCTTCCCTTACCTATGCCTTGAGTCACCCAGTAGCTTCTTTATCCTAGAAATACTCCCAAATTCTAATCTCAGTAGGTAGGTGTTTGACCTGTGCCTTCCATCTTCATGAATGAATTCATCTGCTTCATGAATGAATTCTCTTTGACAAAAACTTGCTGTTTTGTAACTAGCATCCTGTGCAGTAGAAAAAAAATGGAATTGGTTTGACAATATTTTATTAGCCCTTTTGTATTTTTCTATGATGAAAATGCATTTATTCATAAAAGACTCACTGATAACACCTAAAATCACTGCAGTCTAACAAACAAATTCAGGTTTCAAATGTTAAATACTTCTCTATCTGTTATGTTTCTCTTGCCATGATAAAATATCATGATCTAAATCAACTCAGGGAGAAGAGACTGAACTTTGACTAGTGATTCCAGAGAGCTAAAGGAAGACATAAGACATGGCTGTGGAACTTGAGGTTGGTCAGAGAGTTAGGAAACAGGGAGGTTATTTTTACACACACACACACACACACACACACACACACACACACACACACACCAAGCAAAGAAACAAAAAGAAAGGGAAAGGTACAGAACCTTCAAATCTACTCCCAGTGTTGCACTTCTTCCAACCTCAGCTCCTAAAGTTCCCATAAGCTCCCCCAAACAATACCACCAACATTTACTGAGTGTTCAGATACACAAAGCCAAAGAGGACACATCTAAATCAAATCGAATCACAACATAATCTCTTTTTGCTTAATCAGCATAAATCTTTCTACTGATTCTTTGTGAATTTCATATCATACACCCAATTCCATTCATTTCCCAATCTGTCCACATTGAAACTTTACCCTTCTGGTGAAAACTAAAGATAAAATAAAAAATAAAAAAATGTAAGTAAGAACGTTAATTAAAAAACAAACAACAACAACAAAAAAAGCAAAGCAAAAAAGAAAAGAAAAAAAGCACTTCACTCCTCTGTCTTGCCCACCTCTCCATCACCTCTTCACTTGTCATGTTGGCATTGGGAGATGCTGTGTATCCTGCAGCGTAGTCTCCTGTCCAACAGCTTAACTTTCTAATGTGTATTATATAATGTGTTTCTGTTCAGGTTCAAGGCCTCTAGCTTCCAGTACACCTTCAATAAGGGATACTCACCGAAACTCCACAAGGATATCCTGAGTCCTGAGAGCAGTTTGCCCTGAGTCATGGTTCTGTAGGACCAGGGTGTTCATGAACTCCAGCAGGTCATGAATGGGAAGTGTCCAAAGTCCTGGATGAGTATCCTGGTGGTATCTGGGTTGTTCTGATTGCGCCACTGGGACCACCTTTCTTGGGTAAGGGGTGGAATCAGCTCTCCCAAAACTGCAGTGATAAGGGGGGCCAGCACAGAAATTGGCCCCCAACCTGAGTGGCATTATTAGGAGCTAAGACCTTGTTGGAGTAGCTGTGGTCTTATTAGAGGAGTGTGAGACCGTGGAGTCAGGCTTTGTGATCTTATATATGTTCAAGCCACGCCCAGTGAAACAGGTCACTTCCTGGCGCCTGTAAGTCACAATGTGGAAAACTTGGCTGCTTCTCCAGCAGCACCATGTCTGCCCGCATGCCTCCAGGTTGCACCGTGATGATAATGGACTAAATTTCTGAAAATGTAAGCCAACCCAATTAATTATTTTTCATCTTACAAGAGTTCTTGTATCTCTTCACAAGAATAGAAACCCTAACTAAGACATCTCCCAAGTGTGTGAGGGGGGACAGAGAAAAAGGGAGGTGCTCTAATAGTTGGGGATGGGGCCAGCCAGGCCTGAGCCTGAGCCAGGGTCATTGAGGTCCACCATTCCAGGGCCTGCAAGGGACGGAGTCGGCACGGCCCTCATACTGAGGCCCTGTGGCAATACAGGCAAAAGGACCTCAACACAAACCCCAGTTTGTAGTAATAAGGAGCGGCGGTGGGGCTGCGTCCCCAACACCCCAGCCACCTGCTCGGCTAGCTTTACCCGAAATAATTACATGGACACTGTATTCTTTTAAACACTGCTTGGCTCATTTCTACCTAGCCTCTTCTAGGCTAACTCTCGTACCTGGACTAGCCCATTTCTTATCATCTGTATAGCACTGGTCTTACCGGGAAGATTCTAGCCTATGTCCACCCTGGGTCGGAGCTTCATCGCGTGTGTCTGCCCGGGAGTGGGGCATGGCGTCTCTGCTGAAGCGTCTGCTCTGGAGAGGAGAGCTGTCGAGTCTGACCTCACTTCCTCTTCCTCTCAGCGTTTTGTTCTGTTTACTCCTCCCACCTATCTTCTAACCAATGAAATGGCCAAGGCAGTTCCTTTATTAGCCAATGACCTTCCTCCATCATTTCCCCTTTTTCGGTTTAAACAAAAAAAAAAGGCTTTAACTTTAACATAGCAAAATTACATATAACAAAACAGTTATCAAGTAAAAGTTACAATAATCTTTATCATAACTAAGGAAAACTATAACTATAACTAACTCCATCAAAGACTCCAGAAAGATACAATACTACCTAAGCAAACAAAAAAAAAGCAACTTTTAAAACTCTAGAAATGACAGAGACATCTCGCTGCCTGGACAGTCACCCAAAGTTCCTCTGTACCGTTGGGGCATCCATCTTTAGCCTTCAGGCCCATGGTATCCAGCAGACATTTCCATAAAGCAGGAAAATTCAAAGTCAGTTCAGTCACTATCTGTTGTGTCCTGCAGAATGTCTCGCAGACTCTTTCATGAATCAGGAACCCCAAAAGATCATCTCACCTTAGGCAAGTTCAGTAGTCCTCTCTCTGTGGGTTCTCTGTGTCCAGTTTTTGCAATAGTCCAGGCAAGAACAGTTTCTTGCCCAAATGGCTATCAAACTCCATAAGGATCCTCTTCGATGCCCATCTTCCTCTTGAAGTAGATTGGTGCTGCCAGGAGCAGTGTCTCATTGTCATGAAAAGTCCTAAGTTATTTAAAACATTAAATGTCCTATTCTGTAATCTTTGAAAGACATGAAGAATGTCTATCTAAAATATATCTCTATATATCTAGAAAATCTAACTAACATGACTACAAGCTTTACTATTATCGATGATTATCCATTAACAACCTATATTTCTTAATTATACAGTACATATTTAAATGAACTACACAATCACAATACCTTGATCAAAACCAGAAACACTTATACATATAACAAAATTGACCGTAAATCTCTATCAATAAAGCAAAATCTATACTACTGCAAATTATTCATGTCTATATCATATCCCCCTTTAAATGTTAAAGAACATTTATAAACAATTTTTGGGAATATGGGCGCAGTTATTTCTCTCCAAACTGCTTCCTGCTGAATGGGGGCGTCATTAATTAGGTCTTTCATGGTATAACCTTTGTGCTAGTTTCATCTCAGTTGGCAGTTGAGCAAAGCAATTTTCTGAAGATGTTCACAGCAACCCTTCAGGAGGACGTGGTCCATCATACCAAATCGGAATAGAAGAAATCCATAGAGTCTCATCCTCTGTGAAAACAAAAGAAGACTCTCTCCAAAGCATCATATCCTTAGACCCAAATTCTGAAATCATAATACCCTTATATCCATTCTGGTTTAGCTTGGCAGCCCATGTAATGAAATGTCTCTCTGTACTTAGCTCCTTCACAGTCAAAAAATTTAAAGAAAACACAATGTACATAATCCAGACTCTCTGTGAATTTTTCATTTTTACGTGGCTTATTTTTCTTTATTTCTTTTAATCTCTTAACTATCTGTACTCTGTCTCTTTAAAGACTTTACCTCTTTTTTTTTAAAACCATTAACTTTATTTTCTATATTTTTTTTCTTCTCTCTCCCAAGCCTATGTACATTCATCCAACAGTGTGACTCATTTAGTGGTCTGAATCTGTCCTATTGTGAATCTGCAATTTTTTACTATCCAGGAGCACTTTTAATTTGCGCCTTTAAATCACTAGGTGCTTAAGAATCTAAACTGTGACATTCCTAGGTTAACTTTTTGCTTTTTGAGCGTATATCTTTGACCTGGAATAATTCTGTAGACCAGGCTGTCTTTGAACTCTCAGAGATCTGCCTGTCTCTGCCTCCCAGGCATTGGGATTAAAGGTGTTTGCTACTACACCTTGAACTCACAGAGATCTGTTTGTCTCTGCCGTTTAGGCACTGGGATTAAAGGTCTGTGCTACCACACCCAACTACTCTCTTTCTTCCTTATTTTTGTTTTTACTTTAAGAACTTGAACTTTTAGTCTGCATATATTTTCAACACACTGTAAACCATTTAGAAATTTTCTCTGTCTTTGAATCTCTCTTTACTGTATATCTCTCTTTTTCTGACCACAAGAGCCTTTAATTTACCAAGCAATATCAGTAGGACTAAAGCCGTGGCTTTGCGGGCTAGATGTAGCCCATTCCTTAGCTTTCCAGCCACATGGCTGATATACAGGCTGCAGCCATGTTTTATAGCCACACCTCTATGGCGTTTCAAGGTCCTTGCCAGCCAGCAAGCTACAACAGACAACACTCAAATCCTCTCTTGGTAGCCGGCCCTCCTGCCTCAAACAGTCAGAGTTTGCCCTGGCAGGATGGCCCAGAAAGCCGGCATTTTTAAACAGTGCAGCCTTTTTCCTGCTACGGCTGAAAACCGAAAAGCATGTGTTCAGCTTTTTGTCAACACCGTTTAAGTGTTTCGTGGCAGGACCTCTTAATGAGCTGCAGGGTTTTGCAGCTGAAGCTGAGTCAGGAAGCCTCTCTTATATGAGAGAGCTTGCTTGCGTCTAGCAAGCAGAGCAGACCCAAGAAATTGCCATAAGAAACATGCTTTACTCTATTTTTTTCCAAGCTTTCTCAGGCTTTCTGTGGACTCAGTTAGCCACACGTCTGGGCGTCATTTGTAGTAATATGGGCGGCGGAGCTGCGTCCCCAACACCCCAGCCGCCTGCCTGGCTATCTTATGCCCCGAAATAATTACACGGACACTGTATTCTTTTAAACACTGCTTGGCTCATTTCTACCTAGCCTCTTCTAGGCTAACTCTCGTACCTGGACTAGCCCATTTCTTATCATCTGTATAGCACTGGTCTTACCGGGAAGATTCTAGCCTATGTCCATCCTGGGTTGGAGCTTCATCGCGTGAGTCTGCCCAGGAGTAGGGCATCGCGTCTCTGCTGAGGCATCTGCTCTGGAGAGGAGAGCTGTCGAGTCTGACCTCACTTCCTCTTCCTCTCAGCGTTTTGTTCTGTTTACTCCTCCCACCTATCTTCTAACCAATGAAATGGCCAAGGCAGTTCCTTTATTAGCCAATGACCTTCCTCCATCACCAGTTGCAGCAGACCCAGACATGGCCAGCAGCAGCAACTTAAGCCTGGCTGTCACCATGGCCCAGGGTAGCAGTGCAGGCCTCTCAGATGGGCATAGGCCATGGACCCAGACATGGCTCTCCTCAGCATCCCAGGCCAGGCAGCACTCTGGACACAAGTAGCAGTACAGGCAACATTATCCTCTCTAAAAGTTTTTTTCCTGTATGTAGGTATATATTGTTCCATATGAGATTGGAAGAATTGATTATTTTCTTCCCTCTCCTCTTGAGATTTTTCTCCCACTTTCTCTCCATTAGCATATCATTTCCATAAGCAGGAAGATTTAGCATACAAATAATAGCCACAACTAATTAAAAAAGCAGAAGGGAATATTCTGAATGAAGAAAACATCTGCATCCAACAAAGTTTTAGCCAAAGCAAAATTTACAAACCTCAATTAATTATTTTATTATTAAAAGAGAAAGAAAGAACATATAAAATAACTTGAGAAGGAACAGAAAGAAGGGGAAGGAAACCAAGTGTAGTGAACACATTTAAAGAATAAATAAAGAAAGAAAAATTTCAGTTTGCATTTCAGGGTAATAATAGAAACCTTTGTTAGATGCTGGGAGAAGGTTGTGCTGAAGTGATAAAACCTAAACTGACCCAAGACCCAAAATCTTCCAGGCAATGAGCCATGTGCCAAATTCACCTATGGAAATTACAAAATCTTCCTGCACATCTATTTCTTTTTTAAGCAAAACATGTCATGAGGATAAAACCCATTATTCTTCATGCGATCTTAAAAGTGTAATTTTTAAAAAATCTTACATATTGTTATAATATATAACATTTTGAGATTATAGAAAAATTATAAATTGCATATATAAGCATAAATAATAATGAATGCATATGCTCAGAATTTCTACCATCTGTAAGTTACTACTTTCAGCATTTTGTAGTCAATACATTCATCCATGTATTTATCCATATTTAAAAGTTATTCGTGCCCTTATGTTGTGTTATGAATAAAGAGACTCACTAAGTTTTGCTTATGCAGCAATTCATTATGAACAGTTACATGTTGAAAGAAAAGATGAGATAAAGTACCTTTGATAAAAATCACTTTTCTGAGCTAGGTTTATTGTTGTTTGTTTGTATTATATTGACCATTGGCAATGCCAAGCATCCTGGAGCTGCTTCTTGATAAAGATCACAGTGCTCAGATGACTTGGACCGACCCTTCACTGCCCTTGCTGGAAGTTCCTGCACAGCTCTGGGCTATGTCTTTGACAAGTCTTATGTTTGAACCCCTTGCTGTTAAGGCCTCTCACTGAAGGCTAGAACTGGGACAGTGTAACAATTCTTGTGAAAGCTGATGTTAAGAATAAAACTTACGATGATTCCCTGGGAGAATTAGCTCTATAAGAAATTGGGTCTTCTGCCGAGATGGTGGTGGTGCATGCTTTTAATCCCAGCACTCGGGAGGCAGAGACAGGCAGTTCTCTGTGAGTTTGAGGCCAGCCTGGGCTACAGAGTGAGTACCAGGACAGGCTCCAAAGCTACACAGAGAAATCCCGTCTCAAAAAACAAACAGAATGAAAGAAAAATGAGGAAAGAAAGAAAGACAGGAAGGAAGAAAAGAAATTGAGTCTTCTATACAAATTATTACTTAAGTGGTACTAATGAGCAGGAGATATAGGATCTGGGAAAAATCATTTCAGAAGGAAAAGTTAGGGAAATTTTAGAAGCTGAACCATATGATGGTCACCATGCCACCTTTGGTTTTCACCTCCACCTCTTTCATACTTGGGAGACTTTTAATATTGGTACAATTTGCGTATATTGAATTGATGGAAAATGTCTTATGAATCATTTATGCCTTCTCCCAGGAATGCTATCTCTAAGCTTCCCAAGGACAGTCCTGAGCTTACTATCCCCCGTCCCACTTTAAGGAGATATCCTTATCTACTTGAAGGTCTTCCGTATGCCTTGGAGGTTGTGACACACATAAAGAAGTCAGAGGTCTCTTTATGAGGCTATGAGACATTCTTGAATCATCTGTCCCTGCACTTACTCAGGAACAAGGTAATCAAAACAAAGTAAACTTAAAATGATAAACAATATTTGGTCAGCTAGAGAAGATGGCCATAATCAGATTGATATAGAAAAATAAAACAAGATATTTTCAGAATGATATAGAAAAATAAAACAAGAATGAGATGTCAGGACCTCTGTTTCTCAGAAAAGTTAGCGCCTTCAGAGTCACTGTGATGTCTTATGATCAGGGGACAATAGAATACCATTTTAGACATACAGACAAATTCCATAAAATATAAAATATAAACAATTTATTATGCCATAATTTGAATAATAACTACAGAAGTTTTGGACTGAAGATATTTCTTAGGCACTCTAAGCATTAAGAGTTAATAACACACTGCTTGGAACATGGCAATATGCTTGGGATGACTTGAAGATTGTTTTGGTGTAATATTCTTATAACCACAAGAGCTACCACCCTGCAAACAGGCTGTCATATGCCTCCAGATTTTTAAAAACTGAGTTATGGGGCTAATGGCTAATGAGTAACAATGATAACTCCATTTATTAATGATGTCAAAACTTGAGAAAAATGATTGGAAATTATAACTCTGTTCTGTCATAGTTTATCAATGATGACTAAAAGATGAGCAAAAGGAAATGAAACACATGTCCCAAAACAAAAATGATGTGATATCTGTTTTGGAACAACATGAATGAAACCCTACTTACTTAATTCTTCATAAATAAAGAAGCACTCTGGCTGCTAGTCAGATTCTCCCACCCATTACAGCCTGGCTCACTTCTTTCCATCGCCATTCTCTATGGGGACCTGTACACCCTGGGGATGGCTCCCAGCAGACAGTGGAATACCAAATTCAATAGTACAGTATTTAATATAAACAATGTTCTCATGAGAAGCATAGACTTCTCTCTTCTCTTTCATTCTTCCTCTGATAATGTTTATAACAAGGACCACTGTCCCACTTTTTAGTCACGCTTTCACACTCAGCCTGACCATGATATGACTTAATCTGTGAAATCTGAAGTTTTAGTTTGCTTCTCCCTAATCCTTTAAATTGTAAATACATAGAACTAGCTGATATGTTTTTGTTTATTTTTAAAAAGTAATAATCACCTACTCTGTGCCAGAGTATAAACTACACTCTATAAAACTTTTCAAACGTTGTGAGATTTCAGCTATTTTCAATCACAATTAAATTCTGTAAATTATAACTGAATATGAACATTTGTTCCTGAAAAATAAAATAGTAGCCTAGGACACAATATATTTCTAAAAATGGCGCTAGTTTTACAGAACTCCTGGTAACTTCAATGATTAATTATTCTCAGCTAATTTTTTTTCTTTTTTTTATTGAGAAAAAAAAAGTTTCCGCCTCCTCCCAGCCTCCCACTCCTCCCCCCCCACTCCTCTCCCCGTCCCCCCACTCCTCTCCCTCTCCCCCCACTCCTCTCCCCCTCCCTCTCAAGTCTGAAGAACAGTCAGGGTTCCCTGCCCTGTGGAAAGTCCAAAGTCCTCCCCTCTCCATCCTGGTCTAGGAGGGTGAACATCCAAACTGGCTAGGCTCCCACGAAGCCAGAACATGAAGTAGGATCAAAACCCATTGCCATTGTCCTTGGCTTCTCAGCAGCCCTCATTGTCCACCATATTCAGAGAGTCCGGTTTTATCCCCTGCTTTTTCAGTCACAGACCAGCTGGCCTTGGTGAGCTCCCAATAGATCAGCCCCACTGTCTCCGTGGGTGGGTGCACCCCTCTTGGTCCTGACTTCCTTGCTCATCTTCTCCCTCCTTCTGTTCCTCATTGGGACTTTGGGAGCTCAGTCTAGTACTCCAGTGTAGGTCTCTGTCTCTATCTCCATCCATCGCCACTCATAATTGGTTTCTAGCCTTAAATAAAGGTCAGTGAGTCTATAATTGGATATCCTAAAGAAGCTAAATAAGAAGGTGAACCCAAAGAAAAACATATAGCTATCCTCCTGGGTAGGGGAAGTAGACAAGATTGCCAGGCAAAAAAATCGGGATCTTAAGGGTGGGGTGGGAGGGGGAGATGGGGAGAGAAAAGTGAGAAGGGTAGGATGGGGGAGAACTTGGAGCAACGGGATGATTGGGATAAAGGAAGGTTGGATAGGGGAGCAGGGAAGCACATATCTTAATTAAGGGAGACATCTTAGGGTTGGCAAGAGACTTGGACCTAGAGGGGCTTCCAGGTGCCCAAGGCGAAGTCCCCAGTTAGTTCCTGGGGCAGCTGAAGATAGGGAACCTGAAATGATCCTATCCTATAGCCATACTGATGAATATTTTGCATCTCAGCTAATTTTTATCAATTTATCACCAATTATTAATTTTTATGTTTTCCAAACAGTTTTTAAAATATTAAACATTATCTAAGTTATAGAACATTTGAAATATTTATTAATTTATAAATAAGTATGGCTTTGTAAAGAAATGCTCTTTACAGAATTTTATGTGCCCATGGAAACACCCAGTATAACCATAAACACATCAATGTTCCCTACTAAATCCTCCCTCTTGTTGACTTTCTCTTAAGTTTCGCTGTGCTTCTAGGACGAGATCACAATTTTCTGATGGCTTTCTAATACTGAATATTGAATTCCAAAATTGATAAATTAATCGGAAATCATGTGACAGTCACACTGAGTCGGTCTCAGAATGTATACTGAGGCAGTCAAAAAACCGTCTCCAGCAGAGTTAGTGACTTCTGTCAAAGTCCTACCCTGAAAGGCTGAACATCCTCTAGAGAAACTATATTCAAGAGGGCGAACAGGAGGCATGAAAAAGGACGCAGAGTGCTGGGGAAAACAAATGTCACGAATGTCTGTTGTTTGGATTATTTAAATAATACTCTAATGATATCTTCTCTAAATCAATTCATTTGTTTTTGTCAACAAAATGGCTTATGTAAGCATTCATATAACTTCAAATGTTATTATGTATTACTTTGTCCAGGGCATTAAAGTAATTCTCTTTTGCACCAATGATTAAGCTATTAATAATCTCCTAGTCTCTGCTTTTCATTTTTCCATCTTTTTAACATTTTTTGTAACCATCATTTGAATTTCTCTTTCTACCATGTTAACCCACATACCAACACCACATGAGTGTACACATGCACATGAATCCACATAAAATGTTATGCTTCTCATGTTGTCCTTGGGCCCTCTAATTATACCATTGTTGCCTGTAAAATTACTGAGCACATATAAACACGTTCACATTCAAATTTATTTATGCTTCTTCTATTCAATATTAATAAGTTTCATGTATGTTCTTATTACAATGCAATAAATTTTCAATGATTAATAGCTCATCTTGTTTTGTAGTAGGACCTCCATTAGACATTCAGATGAGGGAAAAAAAACTATATTCCCCGGAATATTAAAGATGAGTAAAACAGCCTCACAAAAGAAGCACAAGGAAACAATACATTTGATTTTCCCTAGTGTATGATTTATGTTGCCTGTTTGAAAAATATTTGCTGAATAAATGAAGAGATTGGAAGAAGCTAAGAAATGGAGTTGGAGAGAAACGGGTTGGCCAGGTACTTAAAGCAAACTCAGTCCATACAGTTCACATTAGACTCGCATCTGGAAACCACTTAGCATCATTTTTCTCAACTTCTTTGTAGCTTCGCTTCTTCACCTGTAAAATGGAAGTAGCAATACTACCTGCCTCACAGGCTTGTTTTAAAGACGACATGTAGAGCTCTAGGAATTTAATAAGCATCATGACAAATTAACATAATTCTCAATATTTCCTCATTTTTATTTTTGGCAGTTACTAGTTTCCCTTTACAACTCATTTGACTCTTTAAAGAATACTATGCCTGAATCTCTACATGACCTTCTTCCCCAACTTTCCCAAACTTTACGAAAACTATGTTTTTGTACAAGAACCTTTTGCTCTGAGCTAAAATAAAGACAAAAACAAGTCAAAACTGTAGTGGGAAGTAAATAGTGGATGAGCATATGTACTGACACGGTGAGCAAATGGACCAGAAAATTATGTAAAGTGAGTTACGAGATACACTATGTAGTCTTATGCATGAAACGTGGATGGAGGAGTTGGAAGGTGGTTTCTGAGGTATAGCCCTGACACGTAGTAACTTATACATTTCTCACAGACTGACTGTTCTGAGCTTCTTCTGTTTTAAGTGCCAATATGTTACCGATCTCAAATACTTATGCAAGTAAATAATGTGCTTAAGTTAGAAACATTTAAACCACAAGGTTGGAAGTTTATATTAAATATAGAATACTTTACTCAAAGTGCACTAATATTGTTCTTTCAATTTTCTCATGTAATTGAGTCCTCAACTCCTTGTGAAACAATGCTAAACATATTTAAATACTGCTTCTAGCTTCTTTTAGACATATTATTTCCCACACTACATTACAAATAATAGAGTTAATAGACTATACATTACAGTTCTGTGGGTCCAATTGTTATATTTCTTAACATACGTCATTCATTTTAATTAAATACCTGGTCTCCAAATAAATAACTGTACTTCATAATGAAATTATTTCAGTGGTGTTTGAGTTTCCTTGTCACACATTAAGTTTTATCATATCTACATGAATAGCACAATCCAAGAGAAGAAAAATATAGGACACACTACACTAGCTCTATTTATATCCACACAGCTGTATGCCTATCTAATGCCAGTGTCTGTGCTGGGACCTAGACAACTACAGGAACATACCAGCTGAGCAGGCCAGGGAAACAGGTAAGCTAACTGAAGAAAATCACCATTTGCTCTACTCCTCCAAATCAAATTATCTAGTCTCATCCCTAGCTCAGCAGCAGAATACCAGTGGCAGGCTCCCACCATCTCATCTTTAGTGGAACCCACAGACCTTTCCCTCCTAACCTCCCCACACATACTCCTTGTTTTATCCCATCCCCAAGTCCCGCAGACACTTTCTTCTAACCCAAGGCAACTCCTGCCAGGGAAGCAGATAGTCTAACTCCAGATTGTCACTTCTTCCTCTGTTTCTCCACATCCAATCCAAGTCTCTTTCTCATATTTACAACAGACCTTCTGAGATGACCTCCCTTCATTCTCCACCCCTTTCCAACAAGACTAAATAAGCAAATTCTGGTGGACCACTCAGCTGTCCTCCTTCCTGTCAATTCCTTAAGAACCCCAATTCATCCCCATTCTTAAGTGTCACCTCCCAATACTCAGAAATACATTGTATCTGGCACCCTCAATGGCCACACCTATCAGGAAGACAGAAAGTTTCCTACCAGCCACCACACTCTTCTGAAAAACAGAGACAAAACAGAAACAAAGGAACAAAATATCCACCAACAAAGACAAAATAAAATATCAGCACCTAAAACTATAATCTTAACAATCCTAGATGCCTAGATGCCAGCGACAAGCACAGAAAAAATATAAAAAACAGCCAGGATAATATGTCTCCACTAGAGCACAGCAACCCTACCATGGCAGATCAAGACTATTCTGACATAGTTAAAGCAAAGAAAAAATATGCCCTTAAAGCAGCCTGTATGAATATGATATGTTAGATGTTCTTAAAGAGGAAATGAAGAAATTCCTCATAGAAATTCAGGAAAACACAAATATACAATGGAAAGAAATTAATAAAATCATTTAAGAACTGAAGCTGGAAATAAAATCAAGAAGAAAACCCAAACTAAAAGAAATCTAGAAATTAAAAAAATTAGTATTTGAATGACAACCTCAGACTTCAACAATACAATAAAAGAGATAGAAGAGAGAATCTTAGGCTCTGAAGATGTGATAGAAGAAATGGATACTTCAGTCAAAGCAAATAGCAAATGTAAAAAAAAAATATATATGAAATCTAAGTCAAATATATATATTATATATAAATATAAGAGGAATATATGCATGTGGATGTGTGTGAGAGAGAGAGAGACAGAGAGACAGAGAGACATCAAGACAACATTTAATTCTTAACATATGTACCCCAAACACAAGGGGAAACAACATTGAAAAAATACCACTGCTATTGCTTAAATCGCATACTGACACCCACACACTAATTCTAGGAGACTTGAATACCCCACTAACACAAATAGACAGTTCTGGAGCTAAAAGACATTATAAACCAAATGTACTTAACAAGTATTTACAAAATATTTTACTCAAACACACACACACACACACACACACACACACACACACACACACAAATATATTTTCTCCTCAGCACCTCATAGAATTTTCTCTGAAACTGGCCACATACTCAGACACAAAGCAAGTCACAACAGATACAAGATATTTGAAAAAAAAAACAAAAAAGATCCTGCATCTTATCAGACCACTGTGGATTAAAGTTGGTATAAAAAACAACACAAGCAACTGAAAGCTTACAAATTCATGGAAGTTGAACTGATCTCTGCGGAATGATAAATGGGTCATGACAGAAATTGAGAAAGAAATGAAATCCTTTCTATAACTGAATAAAAATGAATACAAAGTATACCCAAACTTACGGGACACAGTGAAAGCTTTTCTCAAGAGTAGGCTCATATTACTAAATATCTACATTTAAAAAAAAAAAACTTCAGGAGATCCCATAATAGCAACTAAAAGCATAGGTAAAAACCGTAGAACAACAACAAAAAAAAAAAAAAGCCACCACAATCTAAAGGGGTAGACATAAAGAAATAATCAAACTTTGGGCCAAGTCAATAAAATAGGCACAACTACAACAAATAATACAAAGAATCAATGAAACAAAGAGATGAATTTTTCATAAAATCTGTAATATTGACAAATCCCTACCAAAATTACATAAAAGGTTGAGAGAGAATATCCTAATTTAAAAATTAGAAATGAAAAAGAGTCATAAAATAACAGAGACCATAGGAATCCAGAGAATCATAAGAAGATTTACTTTCAAAATCTCTACTCTATCAAATTGGAAAATATAAAAAAGGGGATAATTTTCCAAATATGTGTCCATTATAAAGTAGAATCCAGATCAATTCAGCAATTTAAACAGATCTATAATCCTTAGTGAAACAGAAGCATTTATTAAAGTCTCCCAAATAGAACAGTAGTAGTCCATAGCTAGATTATTTTAGCACAAAGTTCTACTGGTCTTTCTAAGAAGAGTTAATGTCTATAACCCTCAAATAATTTCAAAAACAGAAACAGAAGGCACATTATATCAATTCATATAAGAGGCCACAGTTACTCTGATACCCAAACTTCTTAAAGATCCAACAAAAAATTAGAAAATAATTTTCCTTATGATAAAACACTCAACAAATACTCAATAAAATACCTACAAACTGAATCCAAGAACATATTAAAAAGATAATCCACTATGATCAAGTAGGCTTCATCCTGGAGATGCAGAGATGCTTCAATATACAAAACCAGTAAATGTAATCCACCATATAAGCAAACAAAAGATAAATACTACATGATCATCTCATTAGATGACAAAAGGCCTTTGACAAAGTCCAAAAGCTCCTCAGGATAAACATCCTTGAGAGATTAGGGATACAAAGGATATACCTCAATATAATAAAGGCAGTTCACAGCAAGCCCATAGCCAACATTATCTTAACTGGAGCAAAACTCAAAACAATTACACTAGATGGTAGATCAAAACAAGCTTGTCCACTCTCTCCATTGCTGTGGTATAATGCTCTTATACAGTCTAAAGATTTGCCACTCATATTGGTTTAATAAAATGCTCATTGGCCAGTAGCCAGGCAGGAAGTATAGGCAGGACAACCAGACTAAGAGAATTCAAGGAAGAGGAAAGGAGAGTCAGTCACCAGCCAGACACAGAGGAAGCAAGGTGAGAATGCTGCACTGAGAATAGGTACCAAGCCAGGTGGCTAAACATAGACAAGAATTTAAGTTGTAAGAGTTAGTTAATGATAAGCCTGAGCTATAAGCCTCTGTGTGTTTCTTTGGGACTGAACAGCTGGGAACCAAGCAGGACAAAAACTTAAATCTACACTCCATATCAATTTAATATATTTGAATACAGTACTTGAAGTCTTAGAGCAGCCTGACAAACAACTGAAGGAGATCAAGTATATATAAATTTGAAAGGAAGAAGCCAAAGTATCTTTATTTGCAGGCAATATGATAATATACATAAATGCCCCAAAATATTACTCCAGTGAATTCTAACAGCTGATAAATACTTTCATAAAAGAACTATATACAAATTTAACTCAAAAAAATCAGAAGCCTTCCTAAATACAAATGACAAATGACTAAGAAAAAAATCAGAGAAACAATATGTTTCACAACAGCCTCAAATAATATAAAATATCTTGAGGTAACTTTATTGAAGCAAGTAAAAAGGCTTATACAGAAAAAAAAGCTTCCAGTAGTTAAAGAAAGAAATTGAAGAACATTTCAGAAGATGGAAAGATCTCCCATGCTCATGGATCAGTAAAAATAACCATCTTACCAAAAACAATTGACAGATTCAATGAATTCTCCATCAAAATTCCAAAACGATTCTTTAAGATCTTAAAAGGACAATCTCAGCTTTATTTGGAAACACACACACACACACACACACACAAAAAAAAAAAAAACCAGGATATATAAAACAATCTGAAATAATATACTAACTGCTAAAATCCTTGCTACTCCTGATTTTAAGTTGTACTACAAAGCTATAGTAATAAAAATATCAGGGAATTAGCAAAACATAGATACTTTGAATATTGCAATGCACTAGCATAAAAATAGACACTTTGACCAATGCAGCTGAATTAAAGATCCAGACATAAATCTACACATATATGGACACCTCATTTTTGATGAAGCCAAAAAATGATAGCATCTTCAACAAATTGTACTGATCAAATTGGATGAATACTTGAAGAATCCAAATAGATCAATAGTTACCAACTTCAACTAGATTAAAGACCTCAAAATAAAAGCAGACACATTTAACCTGATAGAAGAGAAAGTGGGAAATAATCCCCATTGGCACAGGAAAAGACATTCTGAACAGAATACTTCTAGTACAGTCACTAGATCAACAATTAAATACAGGACCTCATGAAACTGAGAAGCTATGTAAGGCAAAAGACAATATCATTCCTAAAAAGCAGCAACCTATAGAATGGGAATAGATGTCTACCAACTCCGTATCTGGTAGAGGACTAATGTTCAAACTATACAAAGAACTAAAACAATAGATATCAAAATAAAAAGAATGAATTTTTAGTAATGGGGCACAGATCTAAATAGGGAACTTCAAATAGAGAAATCTCAAGTGGCTGAGAAACACCTAACGAAATGTTCAACATCCTTAGCCATTAGGGAAATGCAAATCAACACTACTTCGAAATTTCATCTCAAACCTGTCAAAATGGTTAAAATCGATAACGTAAATGACTGCTCTTGCTGTTGAGGATGTGGAGTAAGGGGTAAGGGGATCACTCCTCCATTGCTGGTAGGAGTGTAAATTATACAACCACTATGGAAATTAATATGAAGTTCCTCAGAAAATTCTGAATCAATTTATCTTAAGTTCCAGCTATAGCACTCTTGGGAAAACCTAAAGGAGGTTCCACTGTGCCATGAGGATTTTCACTCAACCATATTCTTTGCTGCTCTATTCACAATAGTCAAAAATTGGAAACAACCGAGATATTTCTCAAGAGAAGAATGGATAAAGAAAATGTACATTACACAATTAAGTATTACTCAGCAGCTAAAAAAAAGGACATGAAATTTATAGAGAAATGGGTATAACAAAAAAATCATCCTGAGTGAGGTAATCTAGTCCGAGAAACATAAATATGATATGTATTCACTTATATGTGACTCTTGGCAATTAAGTAAATAATAGGCAAGCTATAATCCATAGACTCAGAGAATATTAGATGTAGATGAAGGGACTAGGACTGGACACTTGGATTTACCAAGTGGGAGAAAGAGGATAGTTTTTATGGGTGGACTGAGAGCAGGAGTTGCTTGCACATGAAGATCAGGTAGGGATGAGTAGGGAATAGCGGGAAAGACAGCAAGAGTAGAAGGGGACTTTGAAGGGTGGTATCAAAGCATAGTATAGTAGAAACTATATCTGAAAGTGAACCTAATGAAGTCTCCAAATAATGGAGGGGGTACTGAGTCCTAATTCTCTGCCTCTTGTCACTAAACGAAGCCTCCAATGCAGTGGGTTATATCCAATTATCTGTAGGACAAAGGAGTCCTAATGGAGTCCCCAAAAATTCAGGCTGTTGCCAAAACATTATATTATTCCCCACAAACTGATAGCAAGGCCCCACTGCAGAAGACAACACCCACACAATTTACTGAACATCGAGAGGTTGAACTGGTGCCTCCGCTGGTTTATTCTAGTGTCTTTGGTACAGAAGATACTACTTGGCATGCTACCAAAAGAGAAACATGTAAACCAAACCAGCCACAAAACCTTTGTTCTACAACGCTGTTTTGACTGCAAAATATGCTAAGGCAATGGTAGCACAAAGCTTGTGAGAGTAACCAACTAACAACTGATTTGACTTAAGATTTACTCCACAAAATGGAACCTACACCTGACACTGCTTAAATGACTGAGTACCAAAGATTAGATAACTGGACACCTAGAGTAAAACCAATAATTCTGGTCTTTAAGAAAAAAGGTGGGGGAGCAATAAAATTACTTCTCATGATATTCTGCTATACTAATACATTAGTGTCTTATTCATTCACCATCAGAAAATCATATTCCTAGAGCAAGTCAGAACAAATGCAGAGACCCACAAACAGATATTACAGCAGAGAAATAAGAGGGGTGTGTGTGAGAGAGAGAGACCTTGCATCAGTTCAATTCTAAATGAAATATCTCCTTTAAATTCCTCCCATCAGAGCTCAGCGAACCTTAAGAGGAGGCAGAAAGAGCCTAAGAGCAAACAAGATGGAGAACACCAAGAAAACAAGGCCCTCTAAATCAACATGAAGAAAACTCATATGAACTCACAGATGCCAATGCAGCATGTTCACAAGGCCTACATAGGTTTTTGCCAGGTCTTCTGTATATATATATATTATGGCCTTCAGTTTAGTGTTTTTATGGAACTCCTGAGTGTGGGAACAAGTGGGTCTCTGATTCTTGTTGCCTTCTCATGGGCTCTTTTTTTTCTGGTGGTTTGATTTGTCCAAGCTCAATATGATGAGATGTTTTACAATATTATACTTTTTGTGATATATTTTGCTGTTATTTCTTACAAACCTATTATTATTTACTAATGAGACTCAGAGAATGAATGGAAACAGATGGTAGGGGAGGTGGTAAGAACTGGGACAAGTAGGTGATATATTGAGTAATATGCAATGCAATAATCAGGATATATTTTATGAGATTGTAATCAGGATATGTAGAGGAAATATCAGATATACTGTATGAGAAAATAATCTATCTTCAATAAAAAGGAGAAGACAATTGTCTAATAATATTTGTGTATTGGGAGACTAACTTGGCTGATTTATAAGACATGAATTGATTTATGATATATTTAAAAGCAAATTACTTTTGAGAACAATCCACTGAAACTCAGCCGCTGAGTCCCCAGTAAAACTGATGATGGCCTGACCTAGGGTAAGTAGACTGGAAACATTAGGTGGAAAAGCCCCTCCTCTAATGAGTCCTTTAACTATAATAACTAACCATGAGGAAC
The DNA here is from genome assembly GCF_037038515.1 of Microtus pennsylvanicus. Classification (NCBI taxonomy): domain Eukaryota; kingdom Metazoa; phylum Chordata; class Mammalia; order Rodentia; family Cricetidae; genus Microtus; species Microtus pennsylvanicus. The sequence continues at coordinate 16,639,013 of NC_134583.1, read as the reverse complement.
CAAGTTGGATAGATAGTGATTTGAGGATTCAGTAAGATATCCCTACCTTCATTCGCTTGTAGACTAATAGAACAGTTAGGCAGAGATAAAGGGCTGGCCATTAGAGGACCAAACATGGGTCCTTTCTTATATGTCTTAAAAAATATATTCTTAATTAAATAGAGATGCCCAATGGGTAACTGAATGGGCAGCCCTGGAATTCATGAGAGAAATCTGGCAGTGACAACACATGAATGACGATTGAGGATGATTCTAACAAGGTGCACAGCGACACAAGTGGACAAAAGAGCAAATAATGCCAAGTATCCTAGAGGAGCAAAAGACAGGAATCTTCAAAGTCCTGAAGACTAGATGTCTAGAAGACTAGAAAATTAAGAGGATATGATATATTAGAAATCAAGAAAGTGTAATTAAAAGAAAAAAATCAATGTTAAATGACATCATAAGCATTGAAAACAAATTGTTCCTAACAGGGCTGGATATATTGGAACAAAAGCTATATGCCTCTGTGAGAAACCTGATTCCATGACATATCTAACTCAGAGCCTGTGATTATCAATTTTCTATATTCATTATCTTTTTCAAAGACCCTCCACTTGTAAAGGAACATCCTCTTCCTAATTATTATATATTTTTACCAGAGATTTACCTCATTGCTTGATGTGAGACTCTTTAGACCAGTAACTTATATAGTTTAAAATCATGACAAATATACACCAGTATGATGTCTTGCAGAGTTTCTATTCGATGTACACATTTCCTCTGAAACTGATTATCATGCCATCCATTTCCTTCCAAATCACTACTAAGGAAGCTGACCAGGGGAGGTAAAGTGTGGAGTGGAGTATATTGTGCATATTCCAAGATTGTATTTTACAAACTCCAATCTGTTAGAAAGCATATTTTGTTTATAATCAATCAATACATTATTAACGAGACTGTCAATGATATCACACAGGCTACATTACATGTCTCTAGACTATTCAACAACTTAGCATCAGACAGTCCCAAACACCTTGCTAGACATTTATCTACACTAAATATATCATAGTAATTTGATGGACCTGTTTAGTGAAAATAGCAAAAGAATACTAATAATTTTAGCATTATTCAACCTAGGTTAGTTGATGGTGGCTATCATCTTATTATCTTTTCACAAATTCATTTTGATGTAAATAGATATAGAAGATATTTAAGTCAAAGTATACTCACCTACAGTTGACAAAATTACATTTCTCATTTTGAAAAAAAAACATGAAAAAACTAAAATTACAATCTTCTTTCATTTCTGTTGTTTACTAAAATGACACATGTAAATCTTATCAGTGTTCAGGAACTGAATTCACCTAGATGAGCAAACTTAAATATACTCAGACTATATATTTACTCAGAAAAAGTATGTTTAGTTTTCATAGTTTTTATTTTGTAAACTACAAAAATGCCACCTTATTTCCAAAATAATAGGATGGTCTTTTTTTCCTCTGGTATTTTAGAGAGTTTCCTGGAGTTATACACCATCCTCATTGTTTAGTTTTATTGTAAATTTTCCAAAGGTTACTTAAAGTATAAAAAAATGGCTTTATATTACTATGGACTTGAATTTATATTTCAGATCTTTTTCATAGGTTGTGTCTGCAGAATGTGATTTCTTGTCATCAGGAACAACTTGAATATCCCTGGTGGAGTTACTGGGAAGACTACGTTATCTATTATTCAATAGTCTTGCTTAAGCATCCAAAAACTACTGCCCTGGTTAATTAATAAATAAAACTGGCAATAAAATTATTCATGTGGAACCAAAAACAAAGTAAATGTATTTATATGCCAAAAATCTTGCAGGAGCATAATTAAAAAAATATCTATTATTTTCTTTTATTAATAAGAAGCTTAGTCTTAGCAGTCAGTTACCTAGTATATCAACTAAAATACCTCTTTTCTATTAAAGTCAAGAGGACACAGTGTAGCATTATTAAAAGGTGGTTAATTTCTTGTTACGGCAATATGCCTTTGAAGGGCACAGATATTATTTTAATTGGATAAATTAGGTATTCTTTGTGTCCATATGGAGTGTTGAATTTAATGATTTGGTTGAATGGATGTCAGTGTTTCTGTTCAATCTTTCAATTAAACTAATGTTAATCTTACACTTTCTAAAGAAAGCTTAATAACACAAGATAACTGTGATGTCTCCAGAATTTGCAATAAGGTCCCTGGATAGAGATGAGCCCACATTGTTTTTTCTGAATATTTCTGCAGCAGAGAGAAAAGCTGAGGACATTGTAGCTATCGAGCGTTTCCCCCTTTCAAAGGCTTTCAACCAGCACATCTGTCTTTGTCCCATCAATATACGTGGTACCATTTACACACCTCTGTAAGGGCTGGTTATGAGAAGTTATTGGTTAATGTCTTGGTCTTACTTTATTTTGCATTCTGTTGTTGTTATTCCTGCTAAAAGTAGGAATATTTTTGCTTACTTTATTTGGTAAGTGGTAATTTTTAAATATGTGTCACTTTGGAAGATAGCTTGTATGAGTTATTGTCTTTCAAACCTATATAAAAATATAATATTAAAAATTATTTAAATCGTTTCATATTGCATATAATATTTCAAAATTATGAAAGCACTTTAGTAAAACAGAGGTTTCAGTAAAGTGATTCAGAGAGGCTGAGCATTCTGAGGGAAGTCCAACATCTTTGTCAGCATTCACCATCCAAGGGAATCCACCTGCAAGAAAACAGGGACATTTTTCTGGTATTTTTAGGAGAAGTGTATGCATTCAAGCTGAAGAACACTTCAAAATAAAAAGAAACTACAACAGTTTTAAACTGTAGTATTTATCATGATGTCCATAAATCCAATTCATTCTCTAAATAGAAATATTATAACTTTCAAAATAAAAATGATTTCCTCACAGGGAAGCAGCAATCTATCCTTTAGAAATCATGTATGACATCCTAGTTAGTTCATTCAGACTAAGATTTTTCTAATAGGAAGAATCACCCCAGCTATAAAAAAAAATACAGAATGTAAATTCTTTTGGACAATTATTCTAAGATTATTTCTTTCCACACATCCTGTGTCTTTCCACAAGTCACCTGAATCTTGATGAATTGTGTGTATGCATGTGTGTGTGTGTGTGTGTGTGTATAATTTTGATTTCTATTGAGCTCTACATTTTTCTCTGCTCCTCTCCCAGCCTCTCCCCTCCTCTTCAACTCTCTCCCAAGGTTCCCATGCTCCCAATTTACTCAGGAGATCTTGCCTTTTTCTACTACCCATGTAGATTAGATCTATATATGTCTCTCATAGGATCCTCATTGTTGTCTAGGTTCTCTGCGATTGTGGTTTATGGGCTGGTTTTATTTGTTTTATGTTTAAAAACCACTTATGAGTGAGCACAAGATAAGAAAAGGGAACTGTTTTCCTCCTTAAAGGTATCCTGGAAAAGCTCACAGAAACACTACACAGAATGGAAAACATAAAACAATTCTACAATGCTAAAGACTAATTTACCCAGCAGTCACAAGAAATAAAGGCATTGATGCTAACATGGATGGCAGCAGTTATGCAGGAATGAGTTAAAGCAAAGATGACCTATCATTTTGAAGGCTATCCTAACTACATTTGAATGACAAGATACTGAAAACTATTATTACACCAAATATACTTAACCCCATTCTAGCAATTTTAAGCCATCATTGCATTAAAGGATTGAGATTAGTAAAAAGGCGATGCGAATCCACACATGAAAGAAGGTTCTGGGAGTTCAGTAGGCAGGGCTGCCCTAGAGATTAAGTTTGGAAAATTTCTAGATTTATGTTTTTCTGATTTGCCAAAAGTATGAACTCAACTTACTTGTAACAATATAGGCATAGTTATCAAGACAAATCATTAACATAATGACGGAGCCATAAAGTACAACTATGAAGGGATCTAAATAATTCTTCAGGTACTCGAATTAGGAGTGTGTGACACTATCTGACTTTGCATTCATCATTCCTGTGTGACATGGAATACATGCAGGCAAACACTGGCATACTAGGAACTGGTTCAAGTAAATGAACATTTAGAAAACCTGAATGCATAGGTACAATTCTCTGCATGTGATTTAATAAACCTGATATAAACCCTAGCCTAGCATATTTGATAGGTGCAAAATTTACACAAAACACCTATCCCTAAAATCTTTTATTCATTCCTCATGGATGGTTCTTGATATATTAATCTTTATTTAATTTATTACACCTTACTCCAAAAGGAGTTGAGTCTATTACCAAATAGACATACATAAACAACATCTTTCCCAAAAGGATTTTGTTTGAAAAAGAAGATTAATATAAACACCCATTTTTGAAATAAAGCAAATTTTTTTGAGGGTTTAAAATAAAGCTATTTAATTAACCGTATTTTAAAGTTGAAAAAGTTTAGTGGAACAATAGTAAGTCTTGATTGTCTGACTGACTGGATCTGAAGCCCACTAAGAGCCATTCCTCTGAATTGCTCCTTGAGGTATTTCCCCGAAAGGACTAACTGAGGAGAGCAGACGCTCCTGCAGAGTGGACTGCACCTTCCTGTGGTGGCAAAGGATATAAAGAGGGCTGAGGGAAAGAGCTGCTTCTCTGCCTGCCCAGGCATGCCCCTTGTTAGTGAGCACATATACTCTGTTGGTGCTATGCTGACAGGCATCAGAACCCAACTCCTTTGATCCTCTAGTGAGAAGAGACCGGTAACTTTTGAAGAATCGTATGGGTATTTGGAACTGATTGGAGACTGCTGAGGTACCCAGCCTTTTAGACTGAGCAGCCTCTAAGTTTTCAGCCTCTACCCCATTAAGACAACCACTCTTGGACTACCTGATCCATATCACATAAGGCAATTTTATAAAACTCCTAATACATACACACATAAAAGGAAAGAAAAATATCAAATATAGTGTTACCTGGTTTCTGATATAGCAGAATATTCTCTCAGGCAATTCACCCAGTCAAAGCTCCAGATTAGATTGATACCAGCCCAAGCATTTTATCTCCATACACCCAGCATTAGGTCCCAACACAATAGGAAGTGTACCTGTGGCCCCAAATCCAGAACAACCATATGGACCAAAGCATGGTTCTAAATACTAAACTGTGTCTTACAAGCTTACAATATTTTAAACCCAAAATCAGATATCACTAAGTCTTTCTTAGTTGACTAAAGTGCTAAACTAATGTTTTGGATTGAATGAGAATGGTCCCCATATACTCATATATTTAAATGTTGCTTCTCCAATTGGTAGAACTGTTATGTATAGAATAGAAGGTGTGACCTTGGTGGAGGAAGTGTGGCACTGGGGTGGGTTTGAGCTTTCAAAAGTCTATACCATTTTCAGTCAATTCTCTCTCCCTGTACCTCTTGGTTGTATTTCAAGATTTAAGCTTTCAGCTCCTATTCTGCCACAATGCCTGCCTTCCTGCTGCAATGCTCTCCACCTTAATGCTTATGGACAAACCCTCTGGAACTATTAGTCTCAACAAATCTTTATTCTGTATCTTGCTTTGGTCATGGTGCGTTGTCACAGTAATGGGAAAGTGGCAAAGACTTCTATATAGATCGGGAAGACATGGTCCTGGACCTATATATTGCCAGAATAGCCTAGTTGAAGAACAAAGAAAGGCCTTCTCTTCCAGACCAAGTCCCTAGGCTTACAGCCAAGTGTCTCAATACTAAGTACAAAACTTCTTGCAGTGTTTTAACCCTATTGTTAAATTTACAGTGCAAATTTCTGAAATGAGCATAATTTGTTTCACACAATTATGAAATGTAAAGTCACATAAGATCATTTTCTTCAAAATTCAAAATACTTAAATTTGCACTATGTCCATGTGGATTAGGAATAGCATTCACACTCCTGCCAGAGAAGCAGATGGACTAACTGAAGATCTTCATCTGCCTCTGTAAACAGACACTGCTCTTTCGCTCCCAGCCACTCAGACCCAAACAATAACACAGAAACTATATTAATTACAACGCTTCTTGGGCTATTAGTTCAGGCTTATTAACTAAGTCTTATATCTTAAATTAACCAGTTTCTACTAATCAATGTAGAACCATGAGGCTGTGGCCTACTGGTAAAGTTCTAGCATTTGTCTCCTTTGACAGCTACATGGCATCTCCCTCACTTTGCCTACTCTATATATTTCTTTTAGCTTCTTTATTAACTAATGGTAATAAAACATAGTCACGATATACAGAGGGGAATCCCCCATAATGCCTCTGCTCCTGGATCAATAAATACCCCAGTCTCATCCTCAGCCCTGTAGCAGAATACCTGGTACCCTGCCCTCCCCCTGTGCACCCATCTAAAGAGAATCCCGCAGATATTCCCCTCCTAAGCTCTCTCTCCCCACCCATTTCTTTATTCAAATCCTAAGCTTCTGCTGGCAAACCCTGGGAACCCACAGGTCACTCTGACCATATAAGTAGATAAACTAGTTACAGGTCTTCTCCTCTTCTTGTTCTCCTCCAGATCCAATCCTCCAGACTCATGCTCATTTCAGCAGCAGAACATGAGCTGCAACATCGCCTGAGCCAATGCCTGCTCCCATCTTCAGTGGACTACACACATCTTTCCCTGCAAACTTCCTTCCTCTCACTCATTGCTTTGTCTAAGGCCCCAAACCCATGAGGCACTCTCTGGAAGCAAACAGGCAACTCTGACCAGAGAAGCGAATAGGCTAACTGCAGATCCTCTCCTGTCTCTCCATTCTTCCAAGTCCAATGTCGTAGACTCATCCTTAGGTCTGTAGCAGACATTCCACTGTGGCTTCTCACCACCCTTTTGTTCCCTATTCCAAGTGAACAAACTAAGAAAATTCTGGTAGAACATCCTGTGTTTCTCTCTCCTGTCAACCTCTTTAGCACCCCCTCAGCTCATCACCATTTCTAAGTTTCAGATTTTAAAAATCAAAAACATACTTTATCCAGAAACCCCAGTTGCTACAACTTCCAGAACCACAGATTTTCAGACCAGGCAACATACAGCTGTTAACAAAACATGCACCCAACAAAGACCAGATACCAGCACCTAGAATTGCAACTTTCCCATTGCAAGATGTCCAGACAACCAGTGAATAAAAACACAATCAGTAACACACAAGGCAAAAGGTCTTTACTATATAGCCCATTTACCCTACCACAGCAAGCCCTAAATATTAAAACATAGTTGAAGTACAAGAAATATATCTTAAAAGAGTCTTTGTGAGTAAAATAAAGGTCCTTAAAGAGGAAATGAATAAAATTAAGAAAACCATTAGATAAATCTATGAAAACAAAAACAATAGATAGAAATGAAAAAAGTTTAATATCTGAAAGTGGAAATAGAATCAATAAAGATAATCCAATCTCAGAGGAATCTAGAAATAAAAATGTAGAAATTCAAAAGGAAGCAAAGAAGCAAGTTTCACCAATATAACACAAGAGACAGAGAAGACAACCTCAAGCATTAAAGACACAATAGAAGAAATGTGTAATCAGTTAAAGAAAGAAAATGCTACATCTGAAACAAAACAGGCAAAAAAATATTCAAGAATCATGGAAAACAATGAAAAGGCCAGATATAAATAATAGAAATAGAGAAAGGAGGAGAAACACAGGTCAAAATCACAGAAAATATTTTCAACAAAATCATAGAAGATTATTTTCCTAAAAACTGATATATTTATCAAGGTACAAAAGTATACATAACACTAAATAAATTGGACCAAAAATGAAATTATATTTGGTATATGATAATTAAAACACTAATAAATAGAACAAAGAAAAAATATTAAAAGATGCACAGGCTTCTTTATTTATTTTTATAGAAATACTTTTACTCCTAGAGAATTTCATACAACCTATCTTCTTGATCATTGTCTTAGTTACTTTGGTTTTGCTACGATAAGACACAATGACAAAGGCAACTTATAGATTAAGAGTTTATTGGAGCCTTACAGTTGCAGAGGGTTCCAGTCCATGAGCATCATGGTGGGGAGAATAGTAGTAGGTAGGTAGGACTAGTTCTGGAGCTGTAACTGAGAGCTTTCATTTGACACACAAGTGTCAGACAGACAGACAGACAGACATGGTGAGGACCTAGAGATGCATTACGACAATTCTCTACAATGCTGTAAATATTTGAAATTTTCCTTCCTAAAAGTGAAATTAAAATTCTTACCATTTAAAAAAAAAGATGCACAGGAAAACTAACAAGTAATATATAAAGACAGACTTACATAGAACTACATCTGACTTCTCATAGAGACTCTAAAAGCTAGGGATGAGGGCCTAAATAAATGTGCTGCAGACCATAAGAGTTCAGAGCTGCAGACTCTACCCAGTTCAATTCTCAATCACCAAAATGGAGAAAATAAGAAATTCCACGATTAAAAAAAAAAACTTAAGCAATATGTATCTACAAAATCAGCCCTAAAGAAGGTTCTATATAGAAAATTCGAATGTATGGAAGTTAAATATAACAGCAGAAACAAAGGGAATAAGTCTCAGACCATTAAAATCAAAAGAAGGAAAACACACAGATGTTGTGGGATATGTGTTTACACTGTGTGAAGGTGTATTGTTGTGATTGGTTTAATAAAATGTTGAATGACCAATAAATTCCTAGTCAGGAGAGGTTAGGCAGGACTTCCTAGCAAGACTCACAGGATGAGTTTAGGTCCCAGAGAAATGTAAGCAAGACACTGAGAAAGCAGGACATATAGAATGGAGGAGAGGTGAAAAAAATGGTAGAATGTTGATTAAAACAGGTTAAGTTAAGTTATAAGAGCTAGTTGGGAATAAGCCTAAGCCAAAGGCAAAGCTTTCATAACAAATAAGTTTCCATCTGGAGACTGGCAGTCCAAAGAAAGAACAAGAAAATCCAACAACATTCATACACACAGATATACACACAGACAGACAGACACACAATACACAACAACAAATAATAATAACAGGATTCAAAAGTTTCTTGTCATTGATATCTCTTAACATCAGTGTTCTTAATTCCCTGATAAAAAGATACTGGCTAACAGAATGGATACAAAAACAGGATCCCCACCTCAACATCAAGTAGAAGCATTAGTGCAGTATAAAGCACTGGAAAAATATTCAAAGCAAATAGACCTAGGAAGCAAGTTAGTGCAGCTATTTTCATAGCTAACAATGTTTACTTTAAATCAAAATTAATCAAATGATATATGGAAGGATACTACATACAGAATCATCAAAGGAAAAATCCATCATTTAAATCCTTAACAATTATATCCCAAACATAAGGGCAACCAAGTTTGTCACAGTAAATCACATATTGACCCTCACATATGAATACTGGGAGACTTGAATACCCCACACTCACCAATAGACAAATCATCCAGATAAAAATTAAACAGAGAAATGCCGGAGCTAACAGACTTATAAACCAAATGTACCTAGAGATAATTACAGGAAACTTCACCCAAACACAGAGTAATATACCTGCTCAGCACCTAATGGAACCATCTGCAAAATTGACCACATACTTAGACACAAAGCAGTTTAAACAGACAGAAGGAAATTTAAATAACACTCTGTATTCTACCAGACCACTGCAGGTTAAGGCTGGATTTAAAAAAAAGCAAAACATGAAGAATAGAAAGCCTGGAAACTGAACTGTTCTCTACTGAATTACAAATAGGTCAAAACACAAATTAAGAAAGAAATAAAATACTTTCTAGAACTGAATGAAAATGAGTTCAAAGAATACAGTGAATAAAAATGAATACACAGAACCCAAACTTATGGCACACAGTGAAAGGTTTTATATAAAAAAATACATTAATAGCACCAAGTACCTAAATTAAACAAATAGAGACATCTCATAGTAGCACCTTAACAGCGCACTTAAAGTCCCAAAGCAAAAGAAGACATCACAACCAAAAGGAGTAGATAGAATGAGATAATCAGACTCAAAGATGATAGCAATAAAATAAAAACTCCAACAAACAACACAAAGAATCAGTGAAACAAAGAGTTGGTTCTTTCATAAAATCATTAAGATTAACAAACCCCTACCCAAATTACCTAAAAGATAGAAAATATCCTATTCTAAAAATTTGAAATGGAAAAGGGATATAACAACATAGACTAAGGAAATCATAAGGACATATTTTAAAAACCTGTACACTATCAATAGACCTATAACTCTTACTGAAATAGCAGAGGTCTTTGAAGGAGGAGGGGGGCTCATGACAGAGTTTCTCATAGTTTTGAAATCTGTCCTGCAACTCCCTCTGTAGACCAGACTGGATTCAAACTCACAAAAATCTGCCTGCCTCTGCCTCCTGAGCGCTGGGATTCAAGGTATGTGCCACCACCACCCAGCTAGCAGCAATCCTTAAAAGTCCCCCTCGCCCAAAAAATCCCAGACCAAGATGGTTAAAGCACAGATTTTTACCTGCCTCTTAAAGGAGAGTTAACACCAATACTCCTCAAATTATTCCACAAAATAAAAATGTGAGGTACTTTGTCAAATTCAGTTTAAGAGACCGCAGTTACCTTGCCACTTAAACCACAGGAAGACTCAACAAAGAAAGACTTACAGGACATAAGTCTTATGAACATAGATGCAAATTTTTCAATAGAATACTTACTCACTGAATTCACGAACACCATCAAAATACCATCCAAAACGTTCAAGTAAGCTTCATCCCAGAGATACAGGGCTGGTTCAACATTCATAAATCTTTCATTGTAATCCACCAAAAAAATTAACTGAAAAACAAAAACCACATAATCATCTCATTACTGCAAAAAAATAAATCCTTGAACAAAATCTAACTACCCTTTATCATAAATGTCCTAGAGAGATTAGGAATACAAATGACATATCTCAATATAATAAACATAGTTTACAGTAAGTCCATAGCCAGAATCTACTTTAATTGAAAAAAAAAAGAAAAGCTCAAAGCAATTCTACTAGAACTAGGCACAAAACAAGGTTCTTCAGTCTCTCCACACCTGCTCAAAACCATATTTGAAGTCTTACTAGGGCAATAAGGAAACCAATCTAGATGAAGGAGATACAAATTGGAATGAAATAAGTCATCAGAAGATATGGTTGCATATACAAGTGACCTTAACAGCTCTACAAGGAAATTTCTATAGGTAATAAACTCTTTAAGTAAAATAGTGAATACAAAACTAAACCCCAAAAACTCAGTTGCCTTCCTATATACAAATGACAAATGGACTGAGAAAGAAATCATGGAGTCAGCACTTTTCACAATACCCTTAAATGGTATAAAATATCTTGAGGTAATCAAGCAAGAAAAAGAACTTCATGATAAAATCATCAACTCACTGAAGATTGAAATTGAAAAGGATATAAGATGAAAAGATCTCCTATATTCATTGTTCTTTAATATTAACACAGAAAAAAATAGTCATCCTACCATCAGCAATAAGACAACAAAGGGTGATCAAAAGATAAATTGGAAAAGAAGAAGTCAAATTTTCAATATTTTCAGATGATATGATAGTATACATAAGTGAGACCAAAAATTTGACAAGGGAACTCCTACAGTTGGCAAACAGTTTCAGTAATGTGACAGGATAAAAGATCAACTCAACAAATCAGTAACCCTCCTATATACAAATGATAAAGGTGCTGAGAAATAAATCAGAGAAACAACACCATTAATAATAGCTGCAAACAGCATACACTATCTTGGGGGTAACACTAAGTAAAGATGTGAAAGATCTGTATGACAAGAACTGTAGGTCTTTGAAGAAAGAAATTGCAGAAGCTACCAGAAAATGGAACGATCCCTAGTGCTCTTGTATAGGTAGGATCAATAAAGTAAAAATGGCAATCCTACCAATAGCAATCTACAGATTCAATGCAATCCCTATTAAAATCCCAGCACAATTCTTCACAGACCTTGAAAGAACAATACTCAATTTCACATGGAAAAACAAAAATCTCAAAATGACCAAAACAATCCTCTACAATAAATGGCCTTCCATAGGCATCACCATCTCTGATGTCAATCTCTATTATAGAGCTACAGTAATGAAAACAGGTTGGTATTGGCATAGAAATAGAAAGGTGGACCAATGGAATAAATCTAAGACCATGATATTAATCCATACACTTATGAACACCTAATTTTTGACAAAGAAGCTAAAATTATACAATGGAATAAAGAAAGCATCTTCAATAAATGATGCTGACATAACTGGATGTCAACCTGCAAAAGAATGCAACTAGAGCCATTATTTATTCCCATGCACAAAACTTAAATCCAAATGGATAAAAGACATCAACACAAATCCAGCCACACTGAATCTCATTGAAGAGAAAGTGGGAAGTAGCCTTGACCACATGGACACAGGATAGCACTTCCAAAATATAACACCAGTAGCACAGACACTGAGAGCAGCAATTAATAAATGGGACCTCTTGAAATTGAGAAGCTTCTATAAAACAAAGGATACAGTCAATAAGATAAAGTGGCAGCCTACAAAATGGGAAAAGATATTCACTAACCTCACATTGGACCGAGAACTGATCTCCAAAATATATAAAGAATTCAAAAAACTAGACATCAAATTACCAAATAATCCAATCAAAAATGGAGTGCAGTGACCAAAAGACACTTCAAGAATTGTTCAACATCCTTAGCCATCAGGGAAATGAAAATTAAAGCAACTCTGAGATACCATCAGTCAGAATGGCTAAGATCAAGAACACCATTGATAACTTACACTAGAGAGGATGTGGAGTAAGGGGAACACTCCTCCTTTTCTGGTGGGAGAGCACTCTCACATTCTCAATAGCATTATTCCAACCTCACTTCTCCTTCGCCTGTACTATCAGAATTTATTCTTTTTCTCAATAGCCATCATTGCAGAAATGTGCTGTTGCTTCCCTAACCACCAACTGATACTATCTAGGTTACTGAAGTACTCACTTAACTGCTCTCCTGTGGGAACATGGCCAAAGAAATGATGCATGGTTAACAGTGCCCTGGAGAACAGTGAGAGAGGCTCTAGGGGAAAAGGAGAGGGCCTTTTACCTCAGGTGCATTATGTTTCCTGTATTGTTTCTGCACATGATTTCACACCTCCTGTGTTAATCATTTTTAATCTATTTTAAAAAGTTTATTTTTGTTGGATGTCAGAACATAATTATAGAACCCACTCTGGTCAGAGTACCCTGAACCTGAATATGGCCTTCTGCCCTGCTTTCAAGATTTCCCTGATAGTCTATAGTACATGGCAGGCAATTGCTCTGTCCTAAGACAGCTCTTGGGAAGGGTTGTCCTATTAATATTTGGTATGTGCTTGTTGACATTTATTTACATGATTTTCTGATCATGTTTTTCTAAACTCAAACAACTTTCCTTGGGTCAATGCTTTCTTTGTTACCACATCCACGTATAAAAGTAAACCCTGAAACTAAAGTAAAGCACTGAAACTACAGAATTAGACTATAATCCACCCCATTCTTTCAGGTCTTCAGATGCCTGGTCCAGCAGACAAGTTCTGCGAAGTTGATGGTCTCTCTCTTTCCACCACAGCCCAGTAACATATACTCTCAGCGTAATTGTCAAAACAACCTCCAAAATCAAATCAGGACAAATTGGGACTAAGGATAATTGCTTTCTTCTACTCCAATGACTTTTCTTTCAAAAGTCTCTCTCTCTCTCTTTCTCTCTTTCTGTCTTCCAATCTCAGTGTTGGAATAGTTTAGAGTGTTATCTTTTGTCTGGTCTCCTTGCACTCCCTTATTTAGTAATCTCTTTTAATGTAGATGGAATGAATTTTTCATATCCTAACTACTCTTAACTATGTATTTCTAGCATGACAAATATATCCTGTCTTGTTCTTCCAATAAAATATTAAGTAAATCTAACAAAGTCACTGTCTCTGAAGCTAAACATGCCCAATAGCACCTCCATCATCCTGAATGCTCATGCCAGTAACTTACACATTTATACTCTCTCCTTTCTCAAGTTTTCAAATTCCTAAAATAAAAGCATCAATACCATCTGATAGTTTGAGAGCACGCACGCACACGCACGTGCACGCGCGCGCGCGCACACACACACACACACACACACACACAAGCATGTGCCCACATCAGACTTCTAATCACCCAGACATTTCACAATAAGAACTTTGGAAAAAAACAAGAAATCTCAGTTCAGTATGTTTTTCAACTGATTCTAAATGCTTGCTCCACTAACGATCCTGTTCAAAAGAATGCAGTCTTTTTGATGCAAAAACAATGAATCTTGTAGCAAAGACCGATTTTCAATTTGAAGTCTACATTCTTTGTAGTTGATTGAGATGGTGGTAGCTAATAATGCTCATCCTCACAGGAGTTCCCTGCAGAGTAGAAGAGCATGCGTGCCACTGATAAGAGTTGACAGACATATGAATTTATAGAGACTCTGACTATATGCACAAGACCTGCACAAGTTTAAACGAGACAAAATCCAGGCATTGAGAAGAAGTGGACACAAAGTCCCGTCCTTTAACTAAGAAACTACTTGCAATTGATATTTGTTTGGAAAGGGCAAATCTGTTTTGTTTAATTGGGCTTATCAACTTATCAGCCCCATGCCCAGAAGTAGTTACTATGTTCTCTCTCTCTCTCTCTCTCTCTCTTTCTCTCTCTCTCTCTCTCTCTCTCTCTCTCTCTCTCTCTCTCTCTCTCTGTCTCTCTGTATGTGTGTATGTGTGTGTGCACGCACATATGCTTTTTGTTTTGCATGGGCATTATTTTTTTGTCTTACTGGGATTTTTTTGTTTGTTTGTTAGCTTTTCATTTTGACGTTTGCCTTTTGTTTTTCTGATTTTGCAGCGAAGGCAGAAAGAACATAAGATTGTGTGGGTAGAAAGGCAAGAAAAATCTCATAGAAGTTGGGATAAGAAAAAGATCAAAATATATCATATATAAAATTGTTTTAAATAAGAAAATTGAAGTAAATTATTGAAAAAAGAGTGACTTCTATCTTATTACCTACATATTCTTGAGCAAAGTAGTTCTCATTTCTGAGCTGCCCTTCTTCTACAACATGAAGACAATCATCATAGTTGTTGGAGAAAGTGGAGATGTTCCCAAATTCACATCTACAGCAGTACATGGACACAATGTACATCAGTGAATGGCAATATCCAATGTCTTCAGAGCATTTCACTCTGTTCTGAAACAAAGGTGCTAGCTCTACATGTTTATTGAACATAAAAGTTAGTGGCTAAGTATTGGAAAATAAAATCCTGAGAAATATCCATAGCAGTTGGAAACAAAAAAAATGGTTCATAATTATTCTCTTGCCATTCCTTAGCAACCCCTGAAATTTTTTTTTGTCCATAATGGCATCTTATTTGCTTTCAAATATTCATATCCTCTTCCCCCACCTCTTTCTCTGGTCTCTAATAAGATGCCTTGACACTTTCACAATGGTTCTGCCCTCTGTTATCACTGACTCACTGGCATGAAATTCATTTATGGTCATGCAATTGTTTATTCAATTACACACATGGCCATTTCCTGTTCTTCATCATTGTACCTCATCTATGTGTCTAAGGTCTTGGGAAAGAGTCTTTAGCAACAAGAAAACTGTTTTTCTTACTTCTTCATTGCATAATGGTTGTAGGGAACCATGAAAATACGGTGATTTTCCTACATCCAGTAGATGGCATCCAATAAATTTCCACTAAGCCCAAATTATAAGATGATTTAGTTCTAACCATAGTATTTATTTATATTTTCTATATTCACAAAATTTTACTTTCTCAAGCTACACTTTTTGGTGCTTTGCAATGTGAATAAAACATATACCTAAAATACTTAGGAGGGAATGTACAAAATTCAAAGTGAGAAGCTAAATCGGGTCATTAAAAACAATCAATATTCTCCCATAAGATATTTCAAGCTCTTGTACTTCCTCCCACTCTGTGTGTATGCGAATACACACACATAAGGTGTGTGTTGTGTGTATGGGATGCATTGTGTGTGGTACGTATATAAGGTATATGTGTGTGTAGTATGTGTGTATGTGAGTAGTGTGTGTATAGGGTGTGTGTATGTATGTATGTTAGTGTGTGTGTATTATGCCTATAGAACTGTGCATGTGTGTATGAAATGCCTGTATAGGGTATAGGGTATATGTGTATATGTATAGGGTATGTGTGGGTAGTACGTGTATAGGGTGCATGTGCAGTGTGTGTTTGTGTGTGTGGTATGTGTATAGGGTGTGTGTATTATGCATATAGGGTTGTGTAAAGGATTGTGCATGTGTGTTATGTAGTATATGTATAGGGTTGGGTGTGTGTGTGGCAGATGTCGATGTGTGTGGGAGAGGGCTTAATGATGTGGGTGAGTTGGTGATAACGTCCCTGTAATACAACATCCCAGAAAGATGTCATCACCAAGGTAGCAATTTTTCTTTCAACCATCATATTATCACTTGCCTTCATTTAAATAATAAGGTGAGACAAGCCTTTTTCAGAGCCTACCCCCATTTAGCATGGAATGGAAACTCGGTCAGTGACTTGTTCTGAAGGAAATGGAAAAGCTGTTTATACTGGATGGAGCTGGGGTGGAATTGCTGCTTACAGCGGGAGCTTCCAAACCCCAGTTGCTCTGCCTTTGAGAGAGTCCGAGCTTTTGGGGATGTTAGGATGAGTTTCTGCTGGATGGCAGTGTCTGTGCTGTGATCCACCAGGTTTTGTCTGTAAGACAATAGTTATCTCAATGCCTGTTGTGCACCCCTCTGAGGGTGATAAGGAAGTGGGGGGGGACTGTGGTCAATTTATACAATAGCAGTTCACTTTCCAAAATGTGGGCTCTACTGATGAACAGTGGTTATGACCGTGACTTCTGGAAATCAAGATAGCAGCTACACAGGAAAAGCTTCCTTGAATTCACCTCCTGAGAACTGCCAAAGTCACATCAAAAGTCACTTCTTAGGGTCCTCTGCAGTAATCCGACTCCTGGGCAGAAAGATGAGTCACTGCCTCTATTGTTTGCTTCGTATTTTTTTAGCTTTATTTTAATGCAAACAAACAAAAAGAACAACAAAAATTAAAAATAAAAACCACAAGAATGATCCCAGCCATAAGAATGTAAGAGGTCCAGGCATCACTTGGGTTCTCACATGACAAGGTTTATCAATCCTTAACGTGCTCAAAAGGTTGTGAGAACAAAAACTGTCAGACACAGTTACAGCACGAGGGAAGAAATGAAGTGGGGGAGTCACCAAAAAGCAGCTCTGCCCTCTCACTCATAGCAGCTAAAGAGAAATGGTAAAATCCCTTCTCTCCCGCATGGAACAGCTCAAGACCTAGAGAAAAACAGAGGGCTGCCGCAGTTTCTGAGGCTGAGGCTGACATTTCGGCTCTGCTCCCCCACTCTCTTCCCTGCTCAGTCTCAGGGGCGGGAGTGGCATTGACAGAAGGCCTGTGTCAGTTTCCATCTGACTGTCACTCTGGCTTCTGCCTCTATTATCAGCGGTGCACTGGGGCAGCCACTGCTAAAGGCTGCTGATCTCTATCTGCACTGCGCTGGCCTTGCCATGAACCTGACCGCGCCAAAGCAGCAGCAGCAGGCCCGGGCAAGCCCCAGAACAGGGGGCGGGAGGGAGGCGGACAGCTGGGAGGGGAGGAAACCAGAAGAAAAGCTCCCGAAATGGACCCCAAAAGGTTAGGGAGGAACAGGGTGGGCCAGAGGGCGGGAGCTGTAGTGAAATGGAACAGACCGAGGTGGAGTGGGGGGCGCTGATACAGTTTGGACCCTTTTCTTATTTTTTCCTGTCCATTCTCCAGCGTTCAGTCTTTTGTGTCAGCTTTCAGAAATGCTGTGTTTGACTGGCAGCCTGTCACAGATCAGTTACCACCTAAAGCCGCTTGGCAGAGAGAGGTGACGGCCCAGGAAGGGATCTAAGTGGGTTTATCTGTGCTTCTTTACGCCTCGTGAGCTCCTTGACACAAAAGGAAAGGGTATTAAAGATCTAAAGCGAGCCCAAAAGCGTGAAAGCTCCTTATAGGCTGCAGGATGTGGATGTGACTAAATTTTTAAATATTTTGAGTTGATGCTATTCATTTTGCCAATAGAGTAGAAAGAATTTTTGTTACAGAAATGAGTGTATGTTCCACTTGAGTGAGATTTGGAAAAGGAGGAAGTCCCTAAAATATGTGCTCAGAATATTACAACTGCCCTGTATTTACAATCCTGCATCTATTTTAAATATAAATAAAATTGTAAGCTTAAATAAAAAATTAACACTTGCATGATTCAAGTGCCTTTTAACATTACAGATTTCTTTCTCGTCTTTAAACATTATAATTTAATATTTGGCATTTATATTTTTCTCCCACATAAATGGCAAGATGGAGGCAATCCAAAATTCAGTCATTCTCAACCATATCATCTCTCTTGGTCCTTTATGCATGGATTAATACTAAAATAGTGTTCTGTTGCCATGCCAAAGGGTCTCTTACCACATTCCTGCAATGATAATAGACCTACTTCAGACACAGAGGAGGCCATCCCATTTGTCACCTGATGATGGTAGTCCCTACTATTTTATTATTTAGGTTAAAAGGTCAGGGTAATCATGGAATATCATTTGAATGCTACCAATGAATTATCAATGCTAGCCAGATTCTTGGCACTCAGGACAGGAAGATTAAATTTAGAGAGTGATTAAAGCAAACCTACTTTGATTCCACACACTACTCATGCCCATGATGGCAGTCTTAGCCCAATCTGTGCAGTCCTGTGGGGCTGTTCAAAGATCTCTGCATCTCTTTTTTGTTTTAATACAAATAATGAGATGGGAAGTATTCTCCATCAAATTTTGGCTGATATTTTCTATCCAATGTTTGAAATGCCTTGCTTTTTGCATAGAACTACCCACTTTGAGGCACTGCCCTGCTCCGTTTATCACCTGGTGTCCTTCCCTGTTTTCTGAGTTTCTTTTAAGCTGCACAAGTTTTTCTCAGAGAAAACCTTACTTTACTTGACTGAGATTATCTATTTCTTGAAAGTTATCTATTTATAAAATAGATTAGGCGAATAATGAAATTCTGCTCTTTCACTTTAAACAAATATAAACAATATGTCCACCTGTGTAATGTTCTATTATAATCCTGAGAAATTCATATTATGACAAAATAGCTAGAGTAACATTTGAAAACTCTAATGAACAAAGAATTAAACCATCATACAACAGATGGTGTTTAGGTTCAAAGACCCCAGGTCTTCTACTTAATAACTGCAGAGTCTTACATAATTTCACCTTGAATTACTTATTCCAAAGACACCTCTTTAATCTGTAACTTGAGACAGGGAGAAGTACGCCATAGTGTTCTTACAATAACAATTAAATAGTGCATATAAAATTTTAGGGACATTGTTTGTGTGACTTGTAACAAGCATCTCATAAATGTCATTTCCACGTATCCCTTCAAAGACTCAAAGTAAACCATTCAACATTTAAACAAGTATTAAGGTGAGCAAGTGCCATGGCACTAGCAACAGGGTCATCAGCAGGTTGGTCTGTGTATGAACTTGGAAGTTCTGTTTTAAAATGAATGTGGGAAAGAGTTTGCTCTCAGTATAAAGCAATGTCATCTAGACTCGGTCACCTTGAATATTAACACAAATCATCTTTAATTTGATTCTCAATTTTGAATGAAGTCAAAATACCATTTCTGTCAATCTGGTAACAATGGAATAAGAAATAAACAGGACAGATACAATATTAAGCACAGGTACGATTAAACAATCTGCTATGCTAAAATTTGTCCCAAATTCAATGTAGGGATCCTAGTTAGCACTGTTAGAAAATGTTCCCCTGTAGCTTCTACATTATTATTTATTGTTCTATATTTTCAAGACGAGGGAGTGAAGCGAAAACAGAATGGAGCCACATCTAGAAGATGCAGATGCGCTTACCATGGCATATCCAGAATTCAGCCTCTCTCTAATGCTTTATTATCTCAACCCCAGAAGCAATAAAACTGAGGTATTGATTTTATTTTCTATTGCAAACAAAATATGCTCTCACACAAGGTGTTTCCATCTCAGCCAACATCAACCAGGTCAGAAAGTTCTCATAACTATAAAAAAAAAATGGAGACAGTAAGTGTGTAAAGGATAAAATTAAGAATAGCAGCAAGGGCCTGATTGTCCATGCCATCACAACACAGCAAGTGCATCCTAGTAATTACAATAGATTGTATAAGAATTGGAAGATTAGAAGGACTCAAGTTCTAATCTCAGGGGTAAATTTTCAAATCCATGATCGGGATTTGCCCCTAAGAATAGTAAAGATTGTTCAGTCCTTGTGTGTGCCCATTAACTTCAAAACATTAGTTCAACAAGAACGAAACAGAGAGAGAGAGAGAGAGAGAGAGAGAGAGAGAGAGAGAGAGAGAGAGAAAAGAAAAGAAAAGAAAAGAAGCGAAAGAAAAAAGAAAATTGCTCCTAGATGCAGGCGCTCACCCCCACTGGTCACCTCACAAATGTGCCACTGGTCATGCACAAAAAGATGTGGATGGCTCTTGTCACATTTTCTAAAAATCATGGTGGGAATCGTGTTGATGTCTACTCTTTGAACAATGCTAGCAACGGGGCAAAGGCTTTACAGATTCTGTCTTTGTTCCCTTCTGTTTCTTTTTGTTTGTTTTATCTCAAACTAATTTGCATTCATGAAATAGAATTTCCTGAAGGAGAAAATGTGAGTTTTCTTTGCTTCATGATTGGGAGAGCAAGCAAAAAAAAAAATTGCAGTGGCTAAAAACATAAGACGTTCCATTGCTTCACCAATTTGAAAACATAATTTAAGACCACTAAATGCATCTATTTCAATCTATGGAAAGATCTTTTGCAATGCATGGTGCTCAAGTCTAGAGAAATGTATATGTATATATGGTTTACACACATACATGTACAATCTGATACAGACTGGTGTGTGGGTGATTGATAGGGCATAAACAATAAGCACATCTGTGTTCAACATGTGAGGTCTGTGCATTTTAGTTTCCATGTTCTCTCTTAAATTTTTAGTGAAAAACTAGAAACGCGGAAGTAAGTTATGACAAAAAACTCAATCCGAGTGACTGGTGCACAAAAGATGTCAGAATGGGAGGTGAGTGTCTGTTAAGAAACGCTCTGTGGACCCCAACTTTCTTTCTAGTCCATTCGAATGATTCTAACATGCTAACTAAAATGGCCACCATTATTTTAGCTCAGAACATTGCCATTAATTTGTGATTCTGTAGTTGGCAGAAACAACATGGTTGTGAATTTACATGCTCTGGACACCAAATAAACTAATTAAACCCATCTAGACAGTACTTGTCTTTTACTGTTTCCTGATTTAAAAGCCCAATGGAATTGCATGTAAAAATAAGGTATGAATCCATGAACTGTGGTGATGATCAGTGCTCTGACACTCCTGGAAAATTTGAGGTTAAGAGAAAGAAAATGCCCAGCCTATCTCTTGGCAGTCACCTTTCCCTTTGGATTTCTTACTTTGTCAATCATCTCAGGATGTAGAGCTTAGGGTCTTTGCCATGACTGAAAACATCACCTACGCAAAATTTTAAGATGGATCAGAAGATTGTTCAAACAAATGACAAACAAACTTAAGTGCAAATGTTCTAAAGGAAAAACTGGTGTAATCCAAACTCTGTAAGAATATCATGGGACTCACTTAACTTGTCTAGAATTTATTCCTTTATAATAAAGATGATTTGCTTCTACATCAAGGAATTTATGATAAGGAATATGAAATGCTAGCAGTTAGGCAAAAAAAAAAGTCAAGTACTTTGAGGATTATATGGCTGTCATCTTGTTTTCTACAAAGTCTCAGCCACTGTTGCTTGGAGAAATGTTTTCTTATAATTGATAAGAAAATGCAAAAGCTGAAAGCATATTTGGAGCACTTTCCATAGCATTCAGTGTCTGCAAGAGTGAACAACCCAGAAAGCGCTGCAGTATCACTTCTAGTACATAAACAATTTGCATTCAAAAATGAAATATCATTTACAATTATCATGTTAGAAAATTTGGTTTTGTACTTTATAGCAGTGCAGGTCAAAATTTTCTGAAGCTATTCAGGAACAACCATCAATTACTTCATTGTTATGTTAAATCGAGTAAAAAGGAATAAACAAATTTGCAACCAATTATTATGAAAACTACTGATTGTTAAATTACAGAAATGTTCCTAAGTCACCAAACTTATTTTATGCCAAAACGTATTTTATGCATAACTAAGTCTTTTTTTTTTTTTTTTTTTGGTTTTTCGAGACAGGGTTTCTCTGTGGCTTTGGAGCCTGTCCTGGAACTAGCTGTGTAAACCAGGCTGGTCTCGAACTCACAAAGATCCGGCTGCCTCTGCCTCCTAAGTGCTGGGACTAAAGGCGTGCGTCACCATCGCCCGGCTACTAAATCTTGAAAACAGTGCAACTACTCTAATATAATCTTGTTCCGCAGTTTGGATAAACAGGTCACAGGGTTAGGATGCCTGCTAACTTCCCTGTGGATTGAACTATCACTTGAAAATCTTTCCTGATGTGGACCATGAGAATTCTAATGTTAAGTACTTAATTATCCATTAGTAGTGATGCCTAGCCTGTTGCAAGGTACTCATGATTGCTTAAAAACAGAACAGATCCTGTATGCTAACAACATAATGGCCCATACAGAATTAGTAACTGATGTACGAAAGTACCAGGAGGACCTTGGAAAATAATGAAAGCATATCAAGTTGTTTATGGAGCTGACTTTGAGCTGACAAAGCAACTGAAGATCATTAAGAAACTACGAAGCAAATGGACCCACCACCTGAAGAGGGACTGTTGACTTGGGTTGGCATTCTCAACC
The DNA here is from genome assembly GCF_037038515.1 of Microtus pennsylvanicus. Classification (NCBI taxonomy): domain Eukaryota; kingdom Metazoa; phylum Chordata; class Mammalia; order Rodentia; family Cricetidae; genus Microtus; species Microtus pennsylvanicus. The sequence goes on along the minus strand of NC_134583.1, from coordinate 16,616,106 downwards.
TTGTATGCTAAATAGCTGTTTAGGGGATGCATAAGGGTGAAAGCTGCCCACATTATCCCACGAGGTTCTCCATGAAGCTCCCTTCTAGCTCAGTGGGAATACATGTTTTTAAGGAAAAAAAAATAAACTTGTAAGTAGCTTTCTAATTCTAGAAGGGAAACTGAAGACAGGAAAGAGGGAACCAGGAAAAGAGGAAGGGAGAGAGAGAAAGAGTCCTAGTTTTATCGTTTTATACTTCTGAATCTTAAGCAGTAGTAAAGAAGAAGGCTATAAACTAAGCTGAGCTGTCTATCACTTATAAAAATCATACTATTTGTTCCATGTAAGTTTTATATATTAATATAAGAATTATCAAATAACACTTAAAAAGTATAATCAAAATGTAAGTTACCTTTTACTACATTAAAAACAAAATCAGTTTTATATTTATATAATAACATATTTCACAACTATCTATTATAACTTAAGCACTATTCTGTGTGATAATTATAAAATATTCCAGCAAAAGTAAAAAGAGACATCATTTGTTAGTGAAAATTTGTTACGAATTAAAGTATTTAACAATAGATTTTCATTTACCTTACTATGGTAACCCAATAATTACAGAGCTATATTGATGCATTTTCGAATCTATGTTTCGAGAATCAAAAATGGCAGATTACAAGATGAGCACTCAGGCTATTTGTATCCCTTATGAGGCAAGGCATAAAGCCTGAAGTCACATGCTTCTTACCTAACATGAGTTTGATATTCAAATTCTGAATCAGCAGATTTTCACTGAAAACCCTACTCCTTTTACAATATTATATTTTGCACTCCAAATCTCCCTTTTAACTTCTGCTGTCTATAAAGAAACCTCCCTCTTACTGGAATTTTTTTAGCAATAAAGAAATGATTGCATTAATTCTCCCATAATACAATGTGTCTATGTGTCTGTCAAGTTGGATGAATTTACCAGTTTAAGTCCAACTTCAATTGGTCTATGCAATATCACTCTAAAACCTTTCACTAATAGGGATGTTCCAGGTAGTTTTGTATGTCTGTGACAACAACTAATGGAGAAAGAAGGTACGGATTTGAAAAGAATAAGAAGTATATGTGAGGATGTGAAGGGAGTAAAGAGAAGGAGGAAATGATTTGATTATATTATAAGCTCAAATAGTAATCTTTAAAGTCATATTTACAGTATTTCAGTGAGATTTTAGAATCCAATTGAACATGTAATGATGAAAAACTGAAAACAAAAACAAACAAGAACATTCTGCTACAGTAGTCTAGAAAATTCAAGGGAAAGTCTGGACAACAGTTCTCTAGATTTTTCTGAGGTTATAATCACTCTGTTTTTATTGGTTTGGCAAATTAATCTTATCAAAAAATAGATACACTAGTTTAATTTGAATTCAAACAAGCAATGAATCCACTTTTACTATAATTATAGCCTATGAAAATTTTGAATTACTTTTCTGAGTTCATACCTGGCAACTTTAAATGTGTCATTTTAGTAAAGAGAAATAGTCATTGCTTGAATTATATTCTTGAGTGATATTTACTTCTATTAAAAGCCAAAATTAAAAATTTACTTGTTATTCTTCAAAACAGGAATCTTTAAGAAACCATTGCAATAATACTATAACCTTTACTTTAAAAAAGATGATGATTCAGAAAAGCTTCTTACACCATCAAAAAACACACCGAAAAAAGGATTGAAACACATATCCAAAAAAATAATTGACAGATTTATAGAATTGAAAGTTACCTTATTTGTCATAATGAGACAATTGAACTGATGGGAAAGATGAATTGTTTCCAACAGTTTGGGGAGAATTAGATGAATGTCTATGCACAAACGGTGAAGTTGAGTGCTTCATGCACACCATAAATAAAAATCAACAAAAATGGATTATAGACAGAAAAAAAGTAAAAAAAAAGTTGCTGAGAACATGGAGTTTCTATAATATGAAAAAATGTACAGCAACCTAGTCTTAGGTAGGATATTGCTGATGAAGAAAACATAGGCAAGAACCTCAGTGTTTATTTATTATATGTTTGCTATAAAATCAATAGAAAATGTTGTCTCATTGTTTTCCTTTAAGACAAGATCTTCTATATCTCAAGCCAGCTGGAAACTCTGTATGTGACCAACTCTGTGGGACATGGTGATCAAGAAGAAGCATCATCCATGGCCCACAAATCATGGAGTGACAAGGCAGTCCCCTCGAGAACTTCCCTGGGGCAACATTTAAAAATTATTTCAGTGACTAAAGAATAAGTGACATGGTGATCTCCAGAGAAAAGAACTCAAGAAGAGAAAAGATCCGGGGTGAGACCATGTCGCTGAGATTCTCTGCATACTGACGATCATCAGCTCTTGCCAACAAGCTTAAAAGGTCAGATTTCAGAGAAGAATTGGCACAGGAAAAACTACACAACAACACTCATTTCTTTAAAGTTCCAACATTCCCAATACAAATAGCCTAAAAATGGTGCCTTTGAATTCTTCACAAACTGGGAATCTGATAATTCATTTATTTCATTCTATTAAGATTTATTTTGTTAATTATGTGTACATATGTGCTCCCGAGTGAAAAGTTCCCTGGGAGGCCAGCTGCATTGGGTTCCCTTGAGCTGTGGTTACAGTTAGTTATGTACTCCCTGATTGGATACTGTGAACCAAACTCATATCCTCTGCAAAAAGCAGTGACTGTTCTTAATTGCTGAGCTCTGTCTATCCCCTATGCTACAATATATAAAAATAATATGATGAGCATAATTAATTGAATTACTTTATCTCTCTGAATGATACACTTTTACTATGAACAATGAACCGGAAACAGTTTAAAACAAATCTGGTGAAAGAAGGAGGTGTTAGTGCCCACTTAGATCTGAACTTGGCTACTCAGCTTATTTCTTGTTATTGCCAATCATAAAACTCTTAAAGTGTTCTTATGATTTGGATATAACCATTTTTCCTGTTTTCATATAGTAATGCATCTCAATCTAAATGAGCCAATTTTTGATGTGATAAATACTTTTATTCATATAGTTTAACAATAAGATAAAACTTCATATGTGCTTGAAAAGTGAAGAAAATTATACACACACACACACATTATATACATATACAAACAAAATATTGCAGGCCCCAGAGGAAATTACCTAAGGACAATCAAATCACACATCTTTTCGTAAAACCCTTGTAACAACAATCTTTCTTCAGACACTTGTTTTATATTTATATACACTCTTTGGCAATGTTTTCATCTTTATGTGATCTCTAATTTCTGTGCGAATGAACTAATTTTTATAAAAGAGAATATAATCCAAAAGAATGTTAACCTTTTAAAATATTTAAATGGGATTTAGCTTGTTTGGGGGTTTTGGGTTGTTTGCTATTGCTACAGAGGACACACTTAATAAATTTGTTACTGATCACTGTTTTTTATGTCATTATCTGTTCCTTTTAACTTTTATAGCTTCAGGTCATAGTTTTGGATTTTCAATATCCTGAAGACAGGAGGCCTAGATGGATGCAACATTAAAAACATGTTTGTTGTTGTTGAGAGGTCTTCTTAGTGCACATTAGATTTATGTTCAAAAATCTACCAGTGGTGGGGGTTTTCTTTGTAATTTTTTCACATAAATCACAGACCTAGAGAAAAAGATGGAACAGACTGAAAATCATTTTCACTCCTAAGACTCAACAGTTACGTCATAACAGAAAACAAGAAGTGCACCTGGGGTAGCCACAGGCTGAAATAAATTTCCTAGCTGTTCTTATTGTTGCATTTCCTGCTGCAGTTTCCAGGACAATGCTTCTGGCCCTCTGATTACCTATAAATCCCCATCACTGTGATGTCTGACCAGCAATTAGGAGCCCTGCATTGAGGTTCTTCCTGTGTACATAGCCCATGTTTTCCAGTGTTAGTGGAATGAAATGTTAGTTCATTACATCACAGGCAGCCACCAATGAAGCAATTCTGTGATATTGTTTTCCTGTTATACCACTTTTAAGTAATTCAATTATCTTTAAAGAATGATACTCTATTTTTGGCTAGAACTCTAAATCCAACCTAGATTCCTTGAAAGCAAAGTCTAAGTCTCATATTGCTATTAACACCTGAAAAAAAAATAATATTTGATCCCCAAACAAAAGCATGGCTTCTCTGTCCAATTTGATGTCTTTTTCATGCTGCCTCAGTGATGGCCAAATAATTGGTTGTTCACTTGTGTGCTTGTCTCCCCCGACAGTTCCACAGATGCCCTGAACAATACTCCAAAGACTGCTTTCAGTAGGGCAAACCCTCATTAATCATTCCTGCTGACAGCACAAGGGGACACCTGCATCTGGTGAAGGAGTCCAGCCATGGCTTCTGCGAGTGAGGATTAAAACCAACCCAAGGTGTGGGAGGCCATTTTAACAAGAATGTGGGAAATAATGACAGTAGCAGCACACACAGAGAGACAGCAAGTGAAAGACAGACTCCTGAGAACAAATATGCATCCTAGATTAGCACGTTCATCTATTAAATATCTCGGGCTGAAGTTGCAGCTCCTGTTCCCATTGTAACACCATTCTACAGTATCAGAGGAAGAGCCACACAAAACTGTGACAAATAGCTGCTAAATTCTTCATGCTCACATCGAGCAATGTTAGCATTAAATACTGATGAACTGTCACATGATTTTCATTTAGAAATGATGGCAGCCTCGGCTTCCTATTTCATGGTACTCATAAATATTTCTCCCACTATATTTTACTAGTAGAATATATGAAATATACAATTTTTAGTAAGGATTCTTGGTCCTCTGTGATGGCTTTCTTTTATTGAAATAATAAATATTACTTCTTCAAAGGAAGGGTTAAAGACCCTGGAAAAACTTCTAGGAAATAATATATGATTAACATATCATATAAAACTATTCAGTTTCCCAGAAAACGAGACCTTTCTTTGCCTTGTTACTATTTTCCTGATGGTATAAATCATGCAAAAGATCAGAAATAATGAATTCTAGTATATATATTGTAGGTTTGTCTTGACTAAAACTATGTAAAGTTTCAGAACACAAGAGACCAGAGGATAAAATATCCACAAGCTGATAGCAACCACATATTAGGGAATTACAAAATTAACACAACTTTTGAAATTGCTAAATGTCCTAAAAACAATGGCAGGTGATTTTACAAGCCAGTAATAAACATCTCTCTGTGTCAATTTGAAATTAATTTTTATCACTAATATAAAATTAGAATGCTAAATGACAAATGTAAGAATATGTGTATTTTCATATTGATATTGTTGGTTTAGAAATATAATTGTTGGTTTAGCTTTTTATAATAGTACGCAAGGCACCTGTTAGGTAAAATATAAAGTTTCCCAAGTTGAAATTCTAGCCTTTGTTACATTTGAATACTTAGACATTTGGGGACAGGTTGATTGGTTGTTTCTTTGGATGCAGGGTTTTGCTATGTAGTCGTGGCTGACCTAGATCTCACTATGTAACTCAGCCTGGCTTCACAGTATCAGAGACCCACATGCTTCTGCATGCTGAATCCTGTTCTTAAAAAGATGGGTGATGCAACTTCCAGCTTGACATGGTAAACACACAAACAATTGTAAGTTGTACTTGTTAAGTCACTACAACATCTTGTAACCTTAGAATCAACGACAGTATTTAATTTAAAAGAATGTCTAGGGAAGTAGAAGTAAGAAAGGTGGGGTATACATTGAGGAGAGACAGTTAAATCAACAGAGCAGCAAGCCATGCAAATACTACTTACTACTCTTGAAATGCATTCAAGACACACTTCAGTGTCTCTTCGCATTTCCAACTTGCCAAGCTTTTCAACCTCCTAAGGCTCTGTCTCTGGCAGAGACCAGTGTCACAGTGCAGTTGAGGTTTCTTCAAGAAATGTGTCTGTATTTTGTGGGTATACTGGTAGCTCCTGCTTGACATCCAGAATTCTCAGCTAAGTGAGCTTTGCACCTCAAATCATACTTATAGATGAGATACACTTGTTTTTTAAAAAAAATCAGAACCAAGGTTTATGGTACCTGCATTTACTATCTACTGGGATCTGAGGAAACCTAAAGTGTTCTTCAGAAGATTGTCACTAAATCCTGAGAAGAAATGAACAGTTCCTCAGGTGGAGGAAAATAAGGGAGAAACAGATGGGAAGGAGAGAGAGGGAGGGAGGGAAGACGGGACAGAAAAAGGGAGGGAGGGATAAGACAGGAGGGATGGAGGGAAGGAGAGAGGGAGGGAGGGGTAATATGGAGGAAGAGAGAATTGTATAAATGACAATTGGAAAATAACAAAAATTTTAAGTAAACATATGAGGAAAAGGTGGAAAAATTTTACTACTTCAAGAAAAGATCAAAAGTTTACTTCAAATTTAAACGTGGATTTTAGATCTGCTATTTTCTTCAAAAATGTAACAGAAAATAATATATTGATTACATATATATTAAATAGTAGTACTAAAATAATTTAGGTTTAATTATTCAAAGTAAATTCCATTTATGAAACAGAGAGTTCAGCTGTAATTACCATTGTAAAAAGTATAATTGCTTTTTTAAAAAAAATTATATTTTTCTATATTTATTGATAATCATTTTACAAGCCTCAGGAATGTCTTACTTTAAGCCTTATCAGCCAACCAAATGAAGTTGAAAAGGGGGTTGCTAATAAATTTCTCAAACACAAAAAGAGACCCATCAAAACATATTGGTTATTTATTATGTAATATCATGAATCAATATGTTTTTATTTATGAATTAAGCTTTATAACTCTGAATTTATATAATTAAACATATAATATCAAACCCTAATATTAGATGTTGCTCTGCATCTTGAATGCAACATCATCTGCAATGATTTAAACGCAATCATTTTATACAAAGCACCAAGATTTTCACATTGAAAAGATCCTATTAACGTCCAGAGTAATCATTTAAAAGTTATAATTAGTTTAAGTGATAACTGATCCTATTTTATTTGGGGGGAGATCAATCCTGAAAAGTTATATGACTACATCAGTGTGATACAGATAGAACAGGCAATACTTGAATGCATGCATCTACTGCTACATACAGGCATGACTTCAGAGTTCATGCATTACTTGGCACATCCCGAAAATAGGATATGCATTGGTCATCAAGTAAGATAAAGCTAATTGGTGGGTTTGGTAAATAAATATTCATTGGAACAAAGTTCTACAGATCTCTTTACATATTGTCCATGGATGTCTTTGTGTACAACAGTGACGTGGGTAGAGATTATGTGGCCCACAAAGCTGAAAGAATTTACTATTTATAGTTCATTTATAGGAAGGTTTGCTGAACCTTAAATCGAAGCATGCTACATCAATGATTCAGTTGTAGTAGAATAATACATTTTAACTTGGATAATATACTACGTGTAGCTAGAGAAAAAAAAGGCGTTAACACAAACTGTATTTTTACCTCCAGTCTATGACAAAAACATTGTTTTGGACCTAACTTCTTTTAAACCATGAACAAATTAAAATTAAGTCACTTGAACTATTTTTATAACTGCACCAAACAGTATCATGGGTAGAATATGACTTTGGATCTGACATAGGAATCCAGAGGAAATCTAACACAAAAGTGAATCATAAAGTAAAGGAATAAAGTCGAATAATAAAGTAGAATCGGTTAAGTGGGATGGGGTGAGAAGGAGGAGCAGAGAAGATAATGATAGAGGTATAACTAACAAAAAAGGCATTTGAAAAGAGTCACATGGAAATGTACTATTATTAAAACTTCATAAATGAACACAAACTCATATAACAAGAATTTAAATTGGATTACCCTGTAACATAGCAGCAATGTCCCTACTAGCTACCACATGCTAACAAATGAAAGACTCCTGTTGTTAATTGGTTACATGTCTTAGAGTTGTTAGGCTATGAGATCCTATATAGACTTCCAAACATTTCAGACTACTGGCCTTTCTTTTGGATAGCCTATAGAACTTGATGGTAAGATCTAATGCTGAAGGCACCATAGTGTTGGGTCTTAGAACATGGAGAAATCAAGAGGATACTGACATAGAAGCTTCCTACCTACTGACTAGCTTTTATAGTGCTAAAATGTGCTATTTATGCTACCAGAAGAGAAAAATTAACCATTAATTTTATTCAACTGAGAACTAATTGAGCTACAATAATTACAAGCAAGTGCAATTGTCAGAGGAATGTCATGGGAATAACTAAATTTCTGACTGGATTTAAGACCCACTCCAAAAAAAAAAAAAAGAAATCTATACCTGGCACTCTTATCTGACTAAGAACATGTGACTAAACAGGCCATAGGCCTCCGGGGAGACTACAATGGCAATTCTGCTAAAGGACCGAAGTATTAACTAACTTTTAATTAGTTATTGTTATGCCCATAGAAGAAAGCACCTCTGAAGTCTCATTATGAGAAAGTTTTTTTAAAAAATAGATAGTGATTAGCACAGAAATTCAAATGGTCAATGTGCCAAGAATAAGACACTGCAGAACATTTATCTATAAGAGGGACATAGGTACCATACCCCCCCACACACTTTTAGGACTCAGTTATCATTGGGGAAGAGGTGGTAGAACGAGGGTAAGAACCAGAGATGGTAGGTGAATGCAGTAAAACTCTTTTCCAGACACAACAGCACGGACTAGAGATGATAGAGTAAAAAAGAATAAAAACAAGAAGCTACAAAGCCAGGTTAGTAGGGAGGGAGGTGGACTGGGAGGAGCTGGCAGAGTAAACAAAGTACGATCAAAATCAATTCCAATGCGCTAGTTTTTGTTTTCTCTCTCATGCTTTATTTTATCATTAATCATTAAAACTGTTTAGTTTTCTAATGAGAGAAAGGAAGTCAGTCTGGATGGGAGGGCAAGAGGGAAGGAACTGAGGAGTAGAGGGATGGGAAACCTCAATCAGGATATCTAAAATACATTTTCAATAAAAGAAAAAGTAAATTCTCAAAGAACTAATAAAGAATGAAAATAAACTCTAGTACTCATACTGAAACACATAATAATTTAAAAATAAAAATTTATCTCAACAATGTATAATACATATTATTAAAGCTGAGAGGAAATTTCTATTTTTTTACACAAAACCAGAATAAGACAAGAACCAATTATAGAAACAGAATTTCAGAAAAATATAAAAATTATAATTTTCAAAATCTTTAGTCAATGGATGCAGAAAACAGTCAACCATATAAGCAAATAAGTAAGAGGTATACAATGCAGAAGCCCAAATCTGGACTGCTAAAGGATAAAAAGTAAGAAGCAGTCTGTAAGAGCAGCCAAAAAATTGAGGGAGAGGGAAATGTCAAATGATTAAAGCCAACAGAAAATTAAACTAGAAAGAAGCTTATTCTAGAACTGAGGCTCTGTCCTTCTCTCTATGTGTGCCAAGTTGAATAATGAAACAAAGTATACAGATTTTGTTAAATTTCAATAATTCAAAGATAAAGAAGTACACCTAAAATCTTCCATAGATGAAAAAGGTTTAATAACCATGGCATTCAAAATCTAAGCATTTCAAAATTATAATTTATGTTAAAAGGCAATAGATGCATGCCCTCAACATCCTGAAGAAGTTAATTTAATCCTGTAATTCTCTAAACATGCTATCTATCAGTCAACGGTCAGAATAAATTAAAATGCTTTTGATCCAGTAGAAGATGTATAGTTCAACAACATCTAGCAAAACATTAAGAGTCATGATCTTCAAGAAAACAGAAAGGACAGGCAGCTTGTGACAACTTGGCCAGAAAATTTCAGTTAATGTCCACCAAAAAGTAAACACTGAAGAAAACTGAAAGTAATATAAAAATGTAAAAACGTGGACATTTTTCCTTTTCATGAAACCATGCTTACACTTGTATTGACACTGAAAAATAGTTATATCACCAATAAAATATCCTTCATATTAGCAATTAATTATATTTAGAGTCAAAAAATGTTTAATGTTTAGAAGTTCTAATTACGTTTACACTTCAAACTTTGTCAAAATGAAACCAGTAATTATTAAAATTTAAGGTGATGAACTGCAGCTCCAGTGGGACAGCCCTTCACCAGCTTACACAAAAGCCAGGATTCAGTACTTTACCCAATAGACACAAGGCTTAGTGGCACACACCTGCAACTCCAGCACTCGAGAGGTGGAGGCAAGAGTGTGAAGTCAGCCTTAGCTACATGGCCAGTTAAAGATTACCCTTTCAATCAAAAGACTGATTATCAGGAGTAAGAAAGGAGGAGGGAATTAACTTTCTAAATTCTTCAAATATCTGGTATTATTGTGCAAAAATGCTTAAGAATGCTAACTTAAAATTAGTGTTATTTAAAATATGTAATGGTAATAAGATCATGCTGTAAAATGAAAACTAAGGAAGACTAATTTTGAAATGGGATAAAATTTCTAGGGTAAATATCTCTTACTTATTTATTTAAATTATTTTCACATGCATCAATATTAATTCATGAGCAACTTTTGCTGTGATAAAAGGACAAAATCAAAGCATGGATAGCAGTTTTCATATATTTTCAACAGAAATAATACATATGTTCACTATTCTAGTTTTGCCCCTAGCTAGAATTTAAGAGTGTTGATTCTAAGAGCTTGGGAATTTGTAAAAAAAAAAAAAAGTGCCCAACATTAGTAATTCACACTAGTCCAGCTGTTGTCAAAGTATAAAGCTAGAATCTGATTGCAATTACCTGAAGTCTAGCAAGTGGGAAGCAAGGGCAAAAAAAAAAAATATTCCCAATAATTGAAGGCCACCTAGTTTGAGGTTAACCATAAGTATTTAATATCTCTGTATAGTAGAACACACTGCCTTTTAAAAATACAAAAAATAAAGAAAACCAAAACAAACAGATCAAGTCGTAAAAAAAAATGTCCTTTATAAAAATGTCAAGATTATGTGTCAATGTACCATATTTTCTTTATCCAAAAAAGAAAAAAAAATGTGAAGATTAGCTAGTAGACACTGAACTGGCAAGGTGAAAAAATACCTTAAATATGGATCTAACATTTTTTGGACAATCTGGTAAGTTACATAAACTATACTAAATATAGATATATTTGTTATTTTAACAAATATTTATTAAATGCCTAGCATATCATATGAACACTTAGTTGTTTGCTTTGTTACTGAATTCTCCACCTCTTCCCATCAAGTCAGTGTATGATTTCTTTAGCTAAAGAATACTCTGAGTTTTGCTTAAGAATTAGAAACAAAAGAAATCAGCATGCATGGAAGGATCATTCCATTAGTTGTCTAGCTTTCCAATTCACTCTCAAAAGACATGGTGTCTTGAAACTACACACCATTGCCAGCTTACTTATTGATCCATTTACCTAGAAAACATTGTATAGTAACTATGTGCCTGACTTTGTTCTGCGAGCAACACCAACACCTTAACAAGTCCTTACAGAATATTATGTTCTCAACTTGTATATTACTTTACAAATGACACTTTGGTCTAACTTTTGAGGAATGCTGAGCACAGCAAAATAGATGCAAGAACTACTCTTCTCTGAAAATGGAAAGAACATTAAAAATGACTATCTAAAATCAAATAGCTTAGAGAATTTGACCTAACATCTAAAAAAATTTTATTTGGTGTCCCTGATGTGAATGAGAGATCCAATCATTAAATTATAAAATTATTGTCTATGAATTAAAATTACATATATAAGAAAAACACGAATATGCCATAAAATTCTATGATGTATAGATGCACGACGAAGTCTATGATTTTTATCTTAAAAGGTAGAAATGAAAAGGGTAATTAAGACTTTGCCCACATTACGCTGGCTCTTTTTCTTTTCTTTCTTTTTTTTTTCACCTAGGTTGAACATGGTCAGAGTGATTAGCACGGCAGTGAAGTTTTCAAGCAGTTTTTTTTTTCTACATTTCTTACTTATATTCCCCAAAGTAAAAGGAATAATTAACTGAAATCCAATTAGCCTAGACTTAGAACACCTGTTTCTGAAATCCTTTGAATAACTTTATCATATTATTATTTTTTTCTTGGCCTTTGTTTTAAGATGAAACACATATCCCTATCCAGTTGTTCGTAGGTGAGAGATTTACATATCACATAGAAGAAAAGCACCTGCTTGAAAAGAAACGTGAAGATTAAAAATCACCAAAAGAGTCATGGATGCATCACAGCAGAGGTTTCTTAACCCTCTGCTGACCAAAGTTGTGAATTTTATTTATGAAACCATAAGTGATGAGTTTATAGGAGATTTGAGAATTCTACAAGAGAGCAATATACAAAAAGCAACCTAGAACCTTATTGAGAATAGGGAAAGGGATGAAATAAAATAAAGGCCAATCAATCAATTTATTGCATTTTACTTTATTTTTTTAATTATAAAGCAAAAAGACTTAATGTGCTTCAAACCCCAAATGAACTCATATGCTGGCAATGAAAGCAATCTTACAGACTTGAAAACTCAAGTCCCAAACAATTCTTAGAAAAGGAGGTGAAAGGGCAAATTCAAACCATCTAAACACTAATACACAGAATGACAACGCAGTTCAGAAACCGACAAACAACAACAAGTATATTTTCAAAAAATATCCTATGTGGAAGAATATTTCTGAGGGAGTGAGGAGGATAATAGGCCTTTACTTCTCAACTTGGAAACCAGTTGCAACCACATTCTTTCCAAATAAGAGTCTCAGAAGTTTATTGTCCGGCCGCAGTTCCTAGCATCCTGCCACATTGGAAATCCACCTTAGTGTCCTGTCCATATCTCTTTACTTCACCTTAACCAGATCCTTCTTACTGTTAGGTTTATGGCTCACCCTCAGAGACACATAATGTCTCTCACTGCTCCAAAGAGAACTGAAGTAAAATGGTCTAGAAAGAACACAAAGAAAGACTGCTTTGAGATAGCACTGGGGCTCTTAACAATGCTAGCACACTTTCAGTTAGACCTCCATAAGTTCATTAAAACTCATGACAATATTTCCTAGAAAGAAAATATATAGACACATGTCTCTGAGTATGTATTCTAGTATAGTTGAAAATATGCCAAAACTTAAACTAACATTTGCATTATATCAAATAACCACATCATATAAAGTTAGAAATCTTTCATAGAAATCTGGCATGCATCAAAGTGCCCTCTCTGTTGACTATATATAATAAACAGATAACTCATTTTAAATTCCTTACCAGCCACATGCGAACAAAGAAAAGAGAAACTAGTTAAGTTTGATTATATATTTTATTTAACTCATAGTATTTCATGATCTAGCCAGGTGGTGGTGGTGATGCATGTTTTTAATCCCAGCACTCCGGAGGCAGAGGTAAGAGGATCCCTCTGGGTTCAAGGACAGCCTGGTCTACAAGAGCTAGTGTCAGGACAGGCTCCAAAGATACAGAGAAACCTTGTCTCAAAAAACAAAAACAATAAACAACAACAACAAAAAATATCTCTTGATCTAACAACATCAAATGATTTAAGAGATATGTTTCATTCTTTTTGTACCACATCTCCCAAACACAGTGTACACTGTAATTTACAGTATTTAGCTAAACCACATTTCTAGTGTTAAAAATGAGTTTATACTGGCTAATATGTTAGGAACAATGGACTTAAACCTTCCAAAACTCAGAGACTCAGCAGCAGTTTTCAGACCTACTTCTATGGCTCCCAGAGAAACCCATGCATGTAACTTCACACAGAGATCACATTTGCATCACCACTTTGCTAAATTTTCCTGCAGCCAAAAGTTTTCAAGTCTTTACATGTTCTAATTAAACTGCGCAGATCAATCAGAGAGGAAGTGTTCCAAGTGACAGGAAGTAGGAGTCTGAAAACACATTTGAAGAGCAACCTCAATGGTCAGGTTTGAAATTCAGTCAAGAAATACTGGAGAAATTTTTTCTCATTGGTGAAACTATAGAAAAATTGCAGGCAGTTTTTATATTTATATTAGCAGTGACTTACCTACAATTTTTATTCAGATTTATACTTTTAGTATTAGTGGAAAAGCAGTTTCTAGCAGTGACATTCTACAGATTTTTCTCTAAATTACGTAATCAGGTCACTAAATTATAATATAAGCCTTTACACTTTACAAAATTATTTATTTGTACCTTCTGTACGTCATTGCTCTTTTGACTTTACTGTGCTGTTTAAAGTGGTCTCTCTAAATTCCTAGTTCATAAGCAAAAAGTACCTGGAACACATCTAGTGTGGTCTCATTTCATCTTCGCCCAGTTTGACTTCTCCAGTAACTCCCTTCCTTTTTATGGTAGTGTTCGCTCTGATATCTTCCCCTTTATTATCCTGCATTACATCTGTTTTACTACTTTATGGGTACACCTCAATATGCCTAGATATTGTGGCCAGTCCTAAATCCCTATTATGACTTTTTCTGGTGAGTCATTTGCCTATAAGTTCTTACCAAGCTTCAGGTGATAAAGTTAGGCAGTCTAAATTGTTAGTTTCTAATAGACCAAGACTATTTCAGTCTGTGCATGTCACAAAAAGCAAACCATTAAAATAAGAAAAAGAAATTATAATTTGAAAAGTCCACGAAAAACAAATTTCAAATTATTACTTAATTAGAAATTATTTAAATGTGATTACATTTAGCATCTTGTACATATGTTAACATATTCATCTATAATTTGTTCTATATTTATAAATAAGTCCTACCATGTAGAATGCACAAATATAATTATTACAAATAATTGAACTTAAACTCACCAACCTCGTACATATGCAAAGATTGTAAGAATGTTGTCTTCTTTCATTTCATGCAATTTTACTTTGCCATATTTTCAAAGTCACTAAAAAGAAGTATAAATTTGAGTTTCTTACCATAAAAATTAGTATATTCATATTTAAATAGAAAATCATTCACATAATGAATAACAAACATACATTCTTTCTACACCAAAGGGAAAATGAAAATAGAAATTAACAAGATAAAATTAATGTCTTAATTATATACATTTTCTCAGCTGCTAAATTCAATGTATATCTTTAATCAGAAAATAAAGACAGCATAAAATAGACATTTTTTTAAAATTCATTTGAAAAAGAAAGCTATACTATTTATTCTAGAAAATGATTTTAGTTGGAGGTTGCTTTCATAGAAACTTTAGGGAGATTATAGAAGAAAATAATAAAGTCCTTTGGGTGCTGAGGGAGGGCACAGGGTAAGGATATCTGGCAGGACCTCAAGCCTGGTGGGCAGGTTGTGCGGAAGAAAAGGAAGGTCAGACATACAAAGAAGCGGCAGGCAAGCCGGGGTAAAAAGCCAATTAGTGGATTAAAGGGTAAGAGTCTGAGTTCTGAAACACAGGGGTGATAATATAGGCAGCTTGGGAGAGGATTAAAATAAAGAAGTGATAACAGTATTCAGTTGAGAGAGAAGGCTGTCAAAAATGTAAATGGGGGGGAGTAAAACAATGGAAACAAAAAGCTGACATTTAATCGAGGGTTAGAGTAGCAGAAATTCAAAGGGAGACAATGCGATGGTTTTTGCTTAATTCATTAACAGAGGATGAAGGCAGATGGAAAATTTGGTCTCATTTACAAGAAACCAAAGGGATTGCAATAGAGTATAGGGAAATAAACCATTCCACTTCCTAATACAAGTAATGGCAGCCTGACACCCACAACGAGATTTTACAAGATAGGGTACGGGATGAGCTAGAGTTGCACCCTAAAGACAAGCAGGCATTTGACAGCTCTGAGTGGAGCACTTCAGAGATCTACAGCAAACTGGATTACTTACGTTTTCAGTCGGTAGCTTCGACTTACTTGTTTATATGATGTACCCTAGAGTTATAGAGCTTTGTACCTTAAAATATTTTTGATAACTCTTGAAATTCAATCTTATTTTTAAGAGATGAATTTGGATTTTTATTTCTTTTTTTAATAAAAATAAGTCAAGTTCATGCTTTACATTCTAAGGAAGAATAACAGTTTAGAAACACATTTACAGCTGTTGTTTGAAGCCCGTTGTATAACTCGACACAGCTGCATCCTAAGAAGCAATGTTCTGCCACTTACAGCACCCAAACTGAAGCAATACAAAGAAAATATTAAAACTATACAATTATAATTTTATTCTTGTTCTGGATATATCCCAAACATTTTTTTCAGTATAAAATAGTTTATTCCAATTTTTACTTTATTGGGGAAAGACAATGATATCTTTCAGTTAAAATAAAAAAATAAATAATTGTTTAAAGAACAATGACTAAGGTAAGAGCTCGAGATTATGTCAAAGACACATGATTTTCAAAATGTTTAAAGTTAATATATATCACACAAACACCCAACACTCTTCAACAAGGGAATGGTTAAGCATCATCTAAATAACAAATTGGTTGTGATTAAAATGTAAACAGATCATGATTTAAAATGTTTATTTGCCAAGATCCCCTAAAGCAACCTCTTATGAAATATGATTAAAACACACATGAGAGTGTAGGAAAAAAAATGAATGAAAACCAAACCAAGATTAAAGCTGACACTCAGGCCACTTGGAGGAAAGCCAAGGCTCCTGCCAGAGAGCTGATATTAGTTGTGGGGAAATAATACAAAGTCAAATCTCCATGTCTCTTCTGGCTCAGTGACAGCAACATTACACAAGGAGAAAGCAGGGCTTTCTTGTTCACTTCCGGTCACATCTGTTTCCCAGAGTCAAATAAGGAACCAGGAGGTGCTATCATAGAACAAGGGTGGGTTAGCATGCTGATAAATACTCATTTTTTTTAACTTTTACTCCTCTCATATATTACAACAAGACTACACTTTTCTCTCCTCCCAGTTACTCTCCCCACTTTAACTTGCCCCAAATCAACTCCTTTCCTGTTTTCCTTCAAGAGAGAAACAGAGAGAGAGAGAGAGAGAGAGAGAGAGAGAGAGAGAGAGAGAGAGAGAGAGAGACTCCCAGGAATATCCACCAAACTTAGCCTAACAAGCTACAATAAGACTAGGCACATACCATCATATCAAAGCCGGATGAGGAAATCCAATAGGCGAAATAGGGTCCCAAGCACAGATAAAAGAGTCAGACACACCCCTATTGTTGGGAGTACGATGAAAACACCAAGCTACAGAACCATAACAAATACTCAGAGGACTAGCTCAGACCCATACAGGCTCCCTGATTGTCGCTTTAGTCTCTCTTGACCTCTGTGAGCCCCCCCTCCCTTAGTTTATTCTGTAGGCTTTGTTCTCCTGGTGTCTTCAACCCCTCTGGCTCCTAAATCCTTTCCCCCTTCTTTGATCATAATATTTAATTATGATAAGAATGTTTAAAACTTTGTCAGCCTACATGCAAGTGAAGTAACAACATAAACCACAAGTTTTAAAACAAATAAAAATTAGAGTATCGAACGTTTTAAATCATTAACATTAACATCAGAGAAAGCTAAAGCAAAGCAGAATATTTTTATTAAAAATGAGATTCCAGCCAGGCATGGTGGTGCATGCCTTTAACCCCAGTACTCGGGAGGCAGAGATAGGTGAATCTCTGTGAGTTCAAAGCCAGCCTACCTCCAAATGAGTTCAGGACAGCCACAAGAACACAAACAAACCCTGTCTTAAAAAAGAAAGAAAGAAAGAAAGAAAGAAAGAAAGAAAGAAAGAAAGAAAGAAAGAAGAGATTCCAATAATTTAGCCTTCTGCTAAATTATATTTTATGAAACAAAAAATGCCAAACTATTACAGGATTAGGAGAAACTAACACCACCAAAACAAGAAACAAAACAAACAAATTAAAATGTGTTTGAAGACATACTCCAAATGACCAGAAATTAAAATTTACAAAGAATTAAAATCAGAATTACATTTCAATGTTATCCTGCAAAAATCCATTATAACAAAACAAACACATTCTGGATATATGGTATCCATCCTTTACACATATACTCCACATAATACAAACAAATAAATAAGGTGTAATAAAAACACATTTTAAAAATGAAAGCAAAGCTTAAAATGACTAAGGAAATAAGTGACATAAAAATGAGAATTACTATACATACAATTGAAATTTGTAATAAAAGGTAAAATAAAAACAGAATAAGGAAACCTGACTAATACTTCTTTGAAAGGGCTCAAGGTGTCCTTAGAAAAGCTGCTCCAGAATGCTTGCCCTAAACATAGAACAAAACTCTTAGATTATAGAGTGAGAGCCGCTCTTTATGGTGTCCAGATGAAAGGATAGAGAAACGTATGAAGGCTAGAAAAAAAATGTTCACAGAAAAACATAAAACAAACAGAAGTAGTGTGATATTTACAAAACCTTCAGGAGAACACTGTGTGATATCATTAAATTAAAAAACACAAGAAAATGGTTTCAAGTGTGGGTTATTCTCAGAGACAATATGTGTGGAAATTTCATACACCATGAAGAGGTTTGTAAAATATCACAGAATACCTGATGAGCAGTAAATTAAATTACAGGTTTCATACAAATAACAAAGTAAATCACATTCTAAAGACAAATATTCAAGAACATAAGCATCATGTGCTCTGGAGAATCTGTACTGCAATTTAGTAAAGAAAAATGAAGACAAAAAATTACATAAATTTATCAATAACTGAATTTGAAAGAGACAGAAATGACACGGCATGTAAAGCTAGACACAAATAGAAATGGTCTAAATATGTACAATATACATCTGAAATAAGATACCATAAAATATGCATTTTATTAACCACCATTAATATAAAAATATGTCACTGGTATTAAATAATATCTGTTATAGCAGCTAGTAAATGGCTTTGGATTTTATGAGTAGGATATCCTGCAGGCTCACAGATGAAATGTAAAGCTACTGTCTGCAATTTAAAATGAGATAATGCAGAGGTGCTCATATACAAAAATAGGCTACAGCACAGCAGTGAATTCCACAAACCAGAAACCAGGCTGAAAAACAGGCATAGAAAGCAGACCAGAAAGAACCAAATAGGATTTTTGAATGACGTCTTTATTAAAGATCAAATTTCACAACGATGAAATAAAGTATCAATTTCTATGTAACAAATAAATGTTGTCCAACTTCAGAAACAGAACAGCAGATAATGTTAGCTGAGAACAAACTGCGTAATTCAAAAGAGATCTTTTATCCTCGCTTTCTATTTTAAAAATGGAGAAAAAAGTAAATGATGATATAAAAATGTAGGTGACCATGAAGAACAGAGTAGGTAAATGGAGAGAAGGCAACAAGAAATACATCCAATGTCCATGAAAAACACTTGTTTTTGTAATTTTACATTCTGGAGTTACTTTAGATATTTAAAAGTTCTAAATACATCCTATAAAAAGGAAAGTAAGAACCTTGACCTCAGTATCATAAGGTATAAGAAGTATAATGTTAAGGCCATTCCAAGCCAAATAACAGAGCTGATGATGGGTTCTTAACACCAGGAACAGAGACCAAGACAAAAACTCCAATCTTGTTTAGAAAAACAACTTTAATTTTAAAAGTACACATCAAAATTTATGAGACTAAGTTAAACCACGCATTTATATAATTAGCAAACACCAAAAGCTAGGAAGAATTTTTAAACATTAAAAGTTAGAAAATCACAAAATTAAAAAGAGTAGGAATATTAATTGTTTCAATAAAACCAACAAAATAAAGAAATCACTTGCTAATCTAATGAGTAAAGGGGAAGAAGTGAAGCAAATTAAGGAGAAAGACAAGTCGTAAGTGACTACTTTTCAGAAGTCCTTAGACATCAACCTGAGAATATAGATGAAATGGGAAGTTCTCACAGGGTTTTTACCAAGTTTATCTCACAAGACTGAGAGTACACACAGAAAAAGCTGAATGGACAGAGCACCAATATAGTTTCCCACAGAAGTGGCAGCAGACTTCCCATGACATAGTCAAATCCAATGCTGTGAGGAAGTTACAGAGTGCAAAAGGAAAATCTTCCCAGATCTATAAGTTTAGGGGAAGGAAGTACATAAAACCTTAACACCTGAACCTCATCCCCAGAGGTCAAAGCAGGACATAGTTCCATGTTCCAACAGCACACACAAAGCCATATGATCGTGTTGCAGTTAGTTAGTTAGTTAGTTAGTTAGTTAGTTAGTTAGTTAGTTAGTCTGAAATACTGGGGCACTATAATATTTTGAAACCTTTGAGTGTGCTTTATGATATTAATAATCTAAATAAGAAAACATCATTCTGTCATATTCAATGTCAATTGATGCTGATAACATGAAAGTAGTTTCATCAAATTTCAACATCTACAAGTATAAGAATGTATGTATGTAATGTATGTATGTGTATATGTGTGTGAGAGAGAGAAAGACAGATAGAGAGGGGGTGGGGGAAAAGAACTATTTTTTGTGTGTGTGCATCCTAAAACTAATACCGACTTACGTTGGCCAACATTATCCCTCTGTAGTCAGGAACAAGAAATACTTCCAAAATCCTCGTTGATGAAATCAGATAAGAGAAAACAATGGAGACCTAAAAATATACAAGGATAATCTAAATAGTACTTGAACACACACACTTTTCATGTATGATAGCATACATAAAAAGATCAAGTCACTGACTGATCTGGAACCAAAATAAAATTCATGAAAAGAGAAAGGCATTAATGCACACTAATTGACAAGCTCTTAAGAAATGCTTGTCAATTAGTAAGTAGTGGTTAGAACAAAAAAATAAATCACTATCATGGTTACCCAAAAAAAATGAGAATAAGGAAGGAAATAAGTGATATGAAAAATATATTTAAAATAACAACGAAGAGAGAAATAGGATCATGAACAAAAGGAAAAATATTAAAATTTGTACTCGGTAGGTTACTTCAAGAAAGGTAAGATGACATTAAGTTATGAGGGATATGTGGAAAAGGCATCTGCATGGAGTAGAATGTAGAGGGGTAGTTATGGTCAAAATACATTGTGTACATATACGAAATCTTAATGAATAATAAAAATATGTAAATTTTCATTAAGACATGAATATAGGGACTATCCTTTTGGACCATGTAATATATTTTTTTTAAAAGTTATTCAAGACAGAGTTTCTCTGTGTAGCTTTGGAGAATGCTCTGGAACTTGCTTTGTAGACCAGGCTGGCATTGAACTCATATAGATCACGAGTGCTGGGTTTAAAGGCTGGGTTTAAAGGCGTGTACCACCACTGCCTGGCTACTGATACAAATCATTTTTAAGGCAGTGTTCCTATGAGTATAAAGCCTCAATACAATATATCTTACAGACAAAGAGGACATAAAGTTCTTTTACTTACATTTGCTGCTGACAGAGGTCACTATAGTCATTCTGAGAAATTTTGCTGATAATTGTATAATACAATAAATAAATGAATTTATTAATGTCGAGCCAAGATTCTTCCTGTACAGAAAGTGAAGCTGAAGCCGTGCACTGGAGGAAAGTGTGCTAGCATCCCTGAAAAGTAGCTATCAGGGTGAGACAGCGACATCAAACTTTTTTCTACATCTATCCCCTGGAATGCACGAAACAACATTAAATACTATGAATCCAAATTTTGGGTTCTCAGATATGTTCCACCCTAAAAATAGCGAGGCTCTATAGAACAAGGATTGTTGGTTCCATGTCCTGAGCTAAGAAAGTGTAAGGTAAGCTGGAAGTGCTTTGCAGAGTTAGATGACAAGCGAGGGGTTAAGTACCAGTGAGGGCATACTAAAAGATAAAGACACCAGTGTGAAATGCCTCCACCAAACGTATGTGGTATAATATCTGATTAAAAAAATAATAATAGTAAGGGATATTGTAACTCATCAAATATAAAAAAACTCATATATATAGTCATACTTTATTTAAATATAGAAGAGAAAAATGTTCCCTTAAGGAAGATATATTGGTAATTATAAAATTAATATAATACATAGAAAAAATTGATAGCAACAATATAAGAACATATTCATTAAAAAGACCACCATTAAACTAAAAATATTAAGTCAATTTTTTTGAAAATTGCTGAAAATAAAATCTTAAAGTATTACGCCATTATCTAGCAATAGCAAGAAAAAAATAACATTTGAATTGGAAGTGTCTCAGATATACCTTGAGAAATTATTTTAAGAAGCACCACTAATAATGGGGCAAGTGACCAGGAGACACACTATAAATGTTACATGGCACCCATGTGTTATTCGTGACAAAAATACTGTAAATGATTTTTAAAATGTATAAATATTTATTTCCAAAGAATTTTTTTAAATGTTGTTTTTCAAAAGTCTCAAGTCAAAATAGTCATAAAGAGAAAATTTTTATAATAAAAGAGGAAGGCAAGATAACTAAATGTATTTAATGATCTTTAATTGAATTGTTTGTTGCAAATCAACTTCCTAACTAAAAATGCCTCTATTCATGAGAGAAACACAAATCAGAACCACAATCAGATATCATCACATGTCATAAGAATGACCGTTTGTTTCTAAGAGAAAGACGGCAAGTGTTGTTCATTCTGTGTAGGAAGTGGGAGTCACTACAGAACACTGAAGAAGATGTCAACTAATACAGCCATTAAGGAAACAGCAGCAAAGTATGAAGGTTCCACAAAAATTACACCTTCACTTACCATATGACCTAACAGTCACACTGCTGGGTATGTATTTAAAGGAAATAAAATAATCATGACAAAAGTCTGAACCCCCATGAATATTGGAAAACCATGTGCAATAGATAGTCAAAGTATGGGAGCAAACTAACTGCCCACTATGTCAGTGGATGGGTGTTTCCACATTTACAGAGAAAGAGTACATTCAGCTGCTGACAGTGTGAATGGGTGGGACAGGAGGTACTTAAGAGAAACAAGACAGTTGCAGCATCACAGGTGCTCCATGACCTCACTTACCCAAAGTCAGCAGAGTGCTGGTTACTAGAAGGTGTAAGGGAAGAAGAGATGGAGAACTTCTGGTCAACACGTATTAAGCTAGAGATTATAGAAGTATGACGTTCTGATGAACTGTTGCACATTAGCAAAACTGTAGATAATGATAAAGAAATGTGTATTTAAATGTGGGGGGGGTCGAGAATGGGAAACATTGTTTTAAATTTATTTATCATTACTGGTAGAAGAGTCAACCAGAACATGGATGTGGAGGTCAAAAGACCACTTTGTGGAGCCAGCTCTCTCCATCCATCTGAAGTCACTAAGCTTTTGTGACAAGTGTCCTTACCCTCTGATCTTTCTTGTCCACCTGCAGCTTTCGAAAAACTCTTTTTTTACTGCCTCATCACTGTATAGAGTAGTGGTGCATATAAAAAACACTGTGCACATGAAATAAAGACCACCTTCATGAGTTGGTTCTTTCTGCCACTGTAGGATCTGGAGTCAAACGCAGGTCAGGGATCAGGTGCAACTGATTTTCTACACTGTGCCATCTCCCCAGTCCTATAGTTCAAAATGTTTTATCACAGGTGGTAAAGGTTGGGAAGATACCAATAATGTAAGCACTACCTGGTATCCTGTTCATATGTCCATTTTTACGTGTATAGCTTAAAAAAAGAAATTAACTTAAATTTTAAAATATAGTTTTGGTTTTAAGCAGAAAAAAATAAAACAGATTATTAGGATTGTGGTGGGGAAAAACACTCTTTGATTAGAGGTGAATTCTTACAATATCTGCATGATTTTCTAATGGTTTGGCAAAAGCATCTCGGCATACGAAACATGAGATCGCTTGCAAATCTTGTACTAGTAACAGCCAGCCACTCTGAAATATACAAGTATTCAGCACAAAATATGTTATATTCGTTCATGGGTTTGGAATTTTTTTCAGAGTAAGAATTTATGAAAATGATAACAATCATTAATTTAATAAGAAAATTTTTCTTTTGGAGAAGTTTAAAATTTTTTATTTTAAGCTGAGTCAAACAAAAGTGGATTTAGGCCTGGCTGTCCTGGAACTAGCTGTTGTATACCAGACTGGTTTCGAACTCGGAGTTCTGCCTACCTCTGCCTCCCGAGTTCTGGAATTAAAGGTATGTGCCGCCACCACCTGGTGAGCCAAGCAAAAGTGAAGTACGATAAAGCTATTGACAGTGTCTTAACGCCTAAAAGAATCATTTCACATTGTTTTTTACATATGAAAGAGAACATAAATAGGATATTTTTTTTATTTTGCCCTAAACGATCATATAAGCAGAAATTTGCAGGAATGTGAACTTTTATACACTCTCAGAGGAGTATTACAGAGTCTAAGAAAAAGGAAAAATGATCAAAGTAATAAATGCAGTGTTATCAAAATC
Organism: Microtus pennsylvanicus; assembly: GCF_037038515.1. Classification (NCBI taxonomy): domain Eukaryota; kingdom Metazoa; phylum Chordata; class Mammalia; order Rodentia; family Cricetidae; genus Microtus; species Microtus pennsylvanicus. The sequence continues at coordinate 16,591,827 of NC_134583.1, read as the reverse complement.
TCTAACATCCCCACTGGCAGCAGGAAATCCCAGCTCAAGCCCCACCTCGATTAATTGCCATACATGACATCATGCAAACTTCAGATTCTAATGTCGGAAATGAAACTGAACTCTTGATTCATGCCTTATTCTGAAGAAGTGCATTTTAAGCAAAAGATGATCCACAGTAGGATTGTGGCTGGTCAGAATTTGAGCCCTATAGTGTTAACCCAACCTTAATCTAGTACTGTCTAAATAAACAAGTGGTGCAACCTGTTCTCAACCCTTGCAGAAGATTTGCTCTATATTAATCCAGACTCTACACTGTGTGTAGGGAAGAACATAGAAAACTTCATGTCCATGTCATATCCAGCAGTGGTACATCTTCAACTAAACTTTTCACTAAACGGAACTAAACAACAACGAAAAGATAGTTCTCAACAAGGCAGAAGCCATGTGCAAACTAATATAAATTTCTTCATACACGATCCACATGGAAGTTTTTTTAATTAATGTGCTTCTCAAAGATGTGATCAGCTGCACTATTGAAACTAAAACATGATAACTATATTCATTCAAGATACATAATCACGATCTAGCACAATTTCACCTATTATTTATAATCCAGTGTATTTACAATCCACTACATTTCAATTCAAGAATGATAAAATTTCTCCCAAACAACTCAAAATTTTTCCTTCTTTTCTTTTTTCAGAATCCGCCAAGGTTGTCAGACACAACCTTACATGTGAGCAGATCAGACACCAGTCTATGTGTGTGAGAACTGTCATGGCAAATGAACCATATTTATCTGTCCCCTCCCCCTCCGCCGCCTCTTTATAAAGACAAGAAAGATGCTAACAAATCAATACCCTACACAAAGGCCAGCAATTAGAGCTCCTCCCAAATTCAGTTATCTACTTATTTGGAGTTAAATATGGCCCCAAGGTGACAATGGAGAAGGGCAACATAAGAAAAGTAAAATTCCTGAATGTGCTCTTATTTCCAGTTGTTCTGCTGCATCAAGAAACAGCCATTTACAGAATCAGAGCCAAGTAACATCTGTGTGGCTGGGCTGAAGAGAAAATCCTTTTCTCCCATTCCTTCACTCATTTTAAAGACATACCCATCTCTATATCGACCGCCATATGAACCTTTTATTTTATTGTCAAGGGAGCAAAGAAAGTTTTCCTTAATGCCATAAGCCATCAAGTCTACTTATACAAGACAGAAAAAGAAGACCTCATTCTCTCCTTGATCTCTTCAAGCTGCAGATGTAAGAATGAGCAAGGACTGAAGTGTCCTGTGCAGGAGGGTTGCTGTGATGCTAAGAAGGTCTAACTAAGAGACAGAAGCAATCATAATTCCTCGAGTAACTTCACACAAGTATAATGCTGAGATGTTATTTTTGTCCTACCATGTACTCACACTGCATCTCCTCGGTAAGAAGTGTTTCAACACGTGGTCACACTTTCAGCCCAGGCAGTTCTGGGTCACAGTTTGGTCTCTCTCAGAGAATAGCAGGTTGGCAGCAACATGGAGGGAGGGAGTGGTCTGGTCACCGAGGTGCAAAGTGGGATTGATAACGGTTGTGTGGTCATCAAATTTATACTGCTTGCTACCACTAAGCCATTCTATCTGGAACATTCTTGCCCTTAAGAAAAATACACAAAGCAATCTTAAATGCATGTCCTTCATGAGAAATAAACCCTTCTCATTGTGATCTTCCAAAGTACCATAGAGTTCCCATTGTCTATTGGGAATCTTCAATTTTTTTCTGAAATGTGTTTTTTACTCCCTCAGTCTTCCTAGTCTCTTGATCATGTGTCTCCGTTAGCACAATTTTCAGCATCCTCTTCAGCCCTTGCATTTAAAAAAAATATTTATGTATGAGTGAGTGTTCTCCCTACATGTCTGTATGGGGACCATGTGCATATCTGGTGCCCATGGAGATCAGAGAGGGCATTGGATCCCCTGGGATTGGAGTTTCAGATGACTATGATCTGCCATTGTGGGTACTGGGATTAGAACCCAAGTCCTTTCCAAGAGCAAGCAGGTGTTCTTAACCCTGAGACATCTCTCCAGCTCTTCTAGCCCTTGAAAACTCAGGGCATTTTAAGTATTATTGGATTCAACTGAAACGTCCAAGCTTTTCACAAACTATATGACACTGTTACCCATCTTCAGGTGTTCAGAAATGAGAACTTCAAGCTTTGAAAAATCTTATTTGCCAACATTTTCCTTCTGTTTTCTAATTTTGTATTTGACCTTGGTGTTTTAGACTGGATTTCCCATTAAGAACATGAACTTCTTATCGTTCCCTATATTTCTTCTTCCGCAGTGCTTAACAGAAATTTTTTATAAATATTTTTAAGGGATCAATTGAGTCCCTTGTTCATTATATAGTGATAAACACACAGGATGCCAGCTGCCCACCACTTAGAGTGTGACCATTTGACTTTGTCCAGAGAAGTCTTTTTGCGTCCCTAATCTTAAATTTCTTATAACAGATGCAATGAAATACCACATAGTCTTCTTATTTAAGATAAAAAGGTTTTCAAATTCACACGTATAATCACCAAGCAATCAAATGTCTATAAGCAACTCATCTTTAGCTTTCCCATAGTAAACATGTGATTAACCAGACTGCCCCAGCAGGCAGTACAAACCAATGAGTCCTCACCAACAGGCAGTGCAAAGTGTTTCTCAGTAGAGCAAAATCTCCAGGAAACTTGAAATCTAAAATATTTTTCATCTCTCATTAAAAATGTACTTTTAGATATTAAAGTGAGTACTGCTCTCAACTACCTTTATCAATGAGTCAACTGTACTAATGGTGAGACAAATGTTTGCATAGACTTGTACCTCATTATTTAAGGATTAAAATTAAAGCTAAAATACCTTCAGCTACTCCAAATTCCCATTTGTATAACTTAACCGCATATTAAGAACTGATTGCTATTAAACTTGATGTCACAGGATTTTTATTTCATTTTTATACATCAGAAAATATTTTCTTATATGAACTCTCACCTCTCTTTTATTGTTTAATACTCACATTACTATTTAACAACATTCATATCACAAATTGTACAATAAAAAGAAATATCCTGACTTATTATTATGACTATTATGACTAATCATCCCAATAAGAGATTCATTATATCTCAAGACAAACAAAATATATGGATCTCCACTACAAAAGAAATTAATCAGAAGAGAATGACTCTCTTGGTTTTACAAACAATATAGAAAACTGGATGGATAGGAAAGGAAAGAAAGTGAAGACCTGATTCGCACGACCAGGGTGAAAAGAAAAACTAAGCATTACAGTTGCAAAAACATATTCCATAACAAGTTCTTAAGACTCCCAGGTGCAACATCAGCAGTGCTCCAGTCTTGATTTTTATTGTAATCTTGTGGCTTTTTATTTGTAACTTATATGAAAAGAATCATATTGATTGGGGCAGATTTAACTCAGTAAAACCTATTCTACTGAGATTGTCTTTGCTAGGTGATTTTATCAAGTTCTCTTTTGGTTTCATTTTCTTCCTCATCCCTATTCCCAGGAGAGACTGAAGCCCAGCTTGCAGAGCAAATTGCCCTAAATTGAGTTCTTTCTCTGGCATAGACAGGACTGCCTTTGGCTCCTAGGCTTGAAAACTTTATGCATTCTTTTTTCCCCCCTTCTTCCTTAACAATCTCCTTCCCTTTTTCCAATTAAAATGGAGAAGTTAGCACCGGTACCTGCTCCCAATTAAACGGAGGCTGCATTACCAGCCGTACTCCCGGGCCTCACCCTCCTTCATTAGTCTTAGTCCTCTGAGGCTGCCTGGCTCCCTGCCAGGGACTTATGGCAAGAATTCAAACTCTTGCACACTTTATCCCCTCCAAATCATTCTTGAATATAAGCAGTCTGCTCCTTAGGCCCAGCACAAGAAATCCAAAAACATGTTCACAACAGATAGGGGGTTGGGAGGGAGAGGGGGAGAAAATGAGTTATTTAACAGGCTAAAAGCCTATGCAGAAAGAGACAAGCTGCGAGAGGTTAAGCTTCCCAGTTAATTGACCTTCATTTCTTTCTTAAAAGCCCGAGCAGTGAAAACAACAAACGACAGCTCGATGGCCTCGCTTTTTCTCTGAGTGCCTTCGTGCCTACAGGAAGTATATCATCATCTTCACACCTCAGGCATGTCAGCTCCACAACTCTCAAAATTATGCACCATGACTGAAATATCCAACCTTGGAAGCTGAAGCAACTATTTTTTTTTATAAAGATCAACATGGAATTTTCCAACAAATGTGAGCGCTGTGGGGCCATCGCATCAGCCATTCTCAACTGACACTGGGAATCAGCAAGCGGGCATCAAGCTGTCGGGAATGATGACCCAGGTGTCAGAACACAGGGGGAAAACAAAAAAGGTCATTCTGCAAGCTACCAGGGCTCCGGCACTGAGGACACTACCTTTACAGAGTCACTGAACACGGGAGCAAATTCTATGACCAAATCCTCCTTCTGATGTGCACTAGCTAAATGTCCTTGAACAAGTAATTTAGTTTTCCTGAGGTTTATGGTCCTTGGCTTTTTGAAATGGGAATAACCATGATAACTAACCCAAACTTCTGTCCTGTGAGTTTTAAATAAGGAAAGCATATATTCATTTACCTCAGTTCCATTCCATGGTACACAGATAGCAACTGTCCACCCTTACGATTATCAGTGCTATCACCAAGACTAAGCAAAAGATGCAATCTGACATAACTTTTGGACATTTTCCAAGAACATGGCAAGGGATAAGAGCAATTTGCACAAAACTTTTAATTTGTACAAAAAGTAAAATGTGTGAGTGGGTTTTTCAGAAACTGGCCCTTGTTTGGCATAAACGTCAACACGGTTTTGTAACATACTAAGATTAATTTAAGAAAACTTGTTTTTTATGGTAATTTCAAGTAATTAAAATTTAGCAGCAGAGTAAATATGACCATGGTGGACTTTTATAAAAACAACTTTTAATTAAGCACTATAAAAGAAAATTCAATGAGTTTATATTCTGAGCATTATTATAAAATTTGGTTTGTCTCCCAGTCAGAAATTACAAGTCATGAAGTAATCTCAAAGTCATTACCTTAAAACAAAAAGAAGCAAAAGCAAAAATCCATAACTACTAAGTCCTTTTAAATGGTTATATTGATGAGAATCTAAAAGCACACTTATGAAGAGAGATAAATATCTTACATTACACTGACACTATCTCCTACAGAAGGAACAACTTCTTTCTTTACATAACAAATACAATTATTGCCTGCTTATAAAATATTTGCTATAATATTTGAGAAAACTAATCAAAAAGCATATTCTCTCATCAATACAGAGAGATGGTTTAGAAAATGCCTAAATTTGACATTTTGATGTGTCAAATTCACACTGAATTCATCATACATAGTGTGATTACTGGGATGTAAATATAATAGTATATGCTAACTTTATCTTTTATTTATATTACCTACTAAAGGTTATGTACTTCATCAAGCCTCCAACTATCACAAATAGAAAGGAAAGTTAGTTATACCTACATGTAGTGTGATATTTCTGTAAGGATTATATTTAAAATTTTTAATTTGAGCTAAATAACACTGTTTTTTACTGTATCTTAAAATTCTAAATTGTAATCATTGTCAATAAATATGCTTTTTAAATAAAAATAAAATTAAGAAATTCTCTTTTATATCATTTTTATAACTATGGTTGATTACTCTCAGGTCTCTAATATTTCAATAATTAATTCTTAAAACAAGAATAATATACTGGGAGATGACTCAGTTTTTAAAACACTTGCCACCTATGCCTAAGGTGCTGAGTTCAAATTCCCAGCATCCGTACAAAATATCACTACATGAGCACATGGAAATGAGCAGTGATGAGGAGTGGATGGAGATGGAGTGGATGGAGCTAGGCGGATCCTGGGAGCTAATTCTTGGCAGACCAGTACACTCCAGGTTCAGAAAGGGAAGAAAGACACCCAACATCTACTTATGACCCAGAGAGAGAGAGAGAGAGAGAGAGAGAGAGAGAGAGAGAGAGAGACCGATATCACACATAAAAAAAAGAAGAAGAGAATATGAAAAGTTGGAAAAGGACATAGAATATGAAGCAAGGGATAGGGATTTTGACATATATCAAATATTGTTGGAACTGCTGCATTGAATCTCGTACAGAAAGTCAGATCCATTAATTCAGATTGGATGTGGGATTTCCCTCTGTATGCTATGAATATGTTTTATTACCGTTGGTTAATAAAAAAGCTCTTTTGACCTATGACAAGGCAGAATATAGCAAAGCAGGAAATCCAAGCAGAGATAGAGGAGGAAAGAAGTCAGAGTCAGCTGCATGTGTCTTTTTTGACTCGTCCCTTTAGATAATATGACTCCATTAGATTCCTTTAAGTCATGTATATATTTTAGGAAGTTTCTACAATAGTAGGTTTCCATATTTTTATTAATTATTTGGGAATTTCAAATAATCTACTCTGAACATCCATTCCTTTCCAGTCCTCCCAGGTATGCCCCTAACCCCTGTGGATCCCCCTACCAAAAAAGAAATTTCAGGTACAGCAGGACCACAGGCCCAGTCATGATCCCCAACAACATCACAGACCATGACTATCAATCTGGCTTCAGGAAGCGTCACAGTCCACAGACACCAAATGGCTGCAGTCAGTGTCACAGACCACAGACATCTGAGTGGCCTTCAGTGCTAGCTCAGGCCGCGCACATGAACATGGCTAACAGTGGTAAGTTGGGCCGAGGACATGGACATCATCTCCCCTCTCTCCACCATGAGTGCACAGCTCTGTTCCTCCATCGTTCTCAGCTCTCCATCAGAAATGCAATTGACATAATGGCATCAGAAAATTCAGGGCATCATTCAGTATGTTTTTTGCAACTTACTCACTGCCAGGAGTCATTGCTCTGGATCACCCCAAAACTAGGATATCCCTGCATTGCCCAGAGCCAGGGTGATATTGTGGTTATGCAAGAAATTAGGGGCGAGAGCTCCCGACCACAGCATCCCTTTGTGCTCCCTATTCCAGTCACCCTAGGCAAGACCATTGTGCTTACACACTGCATGCAGTGACCCTGGCCTGAACTTTCCTTCTCCCACTGTTGCGAGCCTAGTGGCAGCTCCATGAGACAGGCAACCCCACAGGTGAGGTCTAGGACTGACCTCAGTAATGCCATGTTCTTTTTCTGCTGAGACTGTGCTCCCATATCGCTCCTATACCCTCCTTTGCCACATCAATAGTTTCCACATCTATAGTTTCCCCATTCTTCCTCCACAGGCACATCTGTTCCCACCATCTTTGTTTCCAATTTCTATAGCCCACCTGTTAAAAGCAGCCTTACATAGGACCTGGTTTTTGTTGTTGTTGTTGTTGGTTGGTTGGTTGGTTGTTTTGTTTTGTTGTTCCAGGGATACTGCAAACCCTGCAGAGCCTCCATGGGTCCAGAGGTAGATATCGGGGGCCAGCACCCATCTGAGATTGCAATTGTGTCTTAGGTTTTTATTTTCAATGATGGTGGCATGATCCCAGCTCTGATTCTGCAACATCACCTCTGAAAAACACACTAAGGCAGTGGCATCTTCTTGGTTTCGGGTCCTTCCCAAAAATTGCTATCATTTTTGCATGTCCATCATTCTACCAAGAATCATACTTCAAACTGCCTGTCTTCAAAGAAGTCAGTGACATAATGATCTGGGTCAAATTTGGCTGGCACAGTGGCCACCCATTTCTGTATTCATTCAGCCACAGGAATGAAATCTGTATGCTAAATATCAATGACCTGACCTAGTCAATCCTGTAACACTGTTTCCAAATCCTTGGTGACACTGAAAGGGTAGAGCATTTTCTGAGACCGCTTCATAAGGAGTCTGCTCAATTTCCCAGTCAAACTCTGCATCCTCATTGCCACCTCCTTCTTCAGAAACTCCAGAAGCAGGTATTTCTTCCACAAGTGGTTTGGCCTACCTGAGTTCTCTTGTAGCCAGAAGATCTGTTAACATGTCTAGCCCTTTGGATTGCTGATTAGAAACTACTTTGGGCAATCAAACAGTTAAAATTACTTTATCTGTATCACAGGACCCCTGTTTACTTCCATTTTCTACAATCCTTCCAGGAAGTGTGAATCTCAGGAAGTACAGTTTGGTGTAGAATTTGAAGTCCACTCCCAAGTACAAATTGAACTTGGTGGTACACCCTTGGGGCATGCAGAGAGCAACTGGCAGGAAATCGGGGTCCTGGCTTAACTCAAATGCATGCTGGCAGAGTTGGGGAGCATATCAGCGTGGCTTTGTGCGTACCAGGAGCCACCATGGGCTGCTATGCACAAGCCAGGTGCCCACAGGCCAGATCCATGCCATCTGCCACAGTGCTTCTGGTCATAGGCGGAAGTCCCCCCTCTTTTTTAAGGTGTCCTTTATCGTTAGTTGTCCCTCTCCATATTTCATCCATTATTCTTCTCTCCTATGCGCTCTCTACTAAACCTCATATTATAGTTTTCTCGTATTAATTTGGGTAGAGGGGTAGACAGGATCTGGGAGGAGTTGGGAAAGGGGGAAGAGGTGATTAAAAATATATTGTATAGAAAAAAATATTCATGCAAAGTCGCAGCATAGAAAAACATCAGTTATTTCTAAGAATAAGATATTAATCTAAAGGGCAAAAGTATATGTGTGAAATGAGAACAGGAGAAAATTTGCCTGAAATTGTAGGTGTTAGATACCTTTCCTGGCTCCAGTAGAGGTATAGGGTTATACAAAAGACAGCAATAGATGCTTCAGCGGGAGGGAATGAAGTGGAAAGTGTTACGGTAAAGTTTTCAGTAAACTCAGACTTTCTTATTCAGATCCCAGAGCACAGGATGCGGTGCTTTTGTGCAGTGTGTAATATAGGAAAGCGCCCTTCTTTGAACCAGTTAGAAGTGAAGAAAGTGATAGTACAGGGTAGAGTGTTCAGTATCTAATGGATTTGTATGACAAGGCAAAAAGAAGCTTATATTTAGAAAAAAAAATTCCTTGTTAGTTGACTGAACTCCCTTAAAATTATGTCTAAGAGAATCAGGACCAGATGAATTCAATTTCCCCCCAAGTTAGTAAACTTGTGAGTGGGAGGTCCTTCTGTCTATGTGTTGCTTTTATTGGCTAATGAATAAAGAACTGGCTTTGCCTATAACATGGGAGGAGGAAGGTAGAGTCAGAGAGATGCCATGGAGCCACCACCGAGATAGACATGCTGAAACTTTGCTGGTAGGCCATGACCTTGTGGTGATATACAGATTAGTAGAAATGGGTTAGATGTAAAAGTTAGCCAATAAGAAGCTAGAGCTAATGGGTCAAGCAATGTTTTAATTAATATAGTTTCTGTGTGGTTACTATGCTTCTGGGCAGCTGGTACAAACAAGCGGGCCCTCCTCATACAGGCTCTCTTGCACTTTTCATCAAGTCAAGAAATGCTCATCAAAAAACAATAGAATTCAATTAATTACTACACTAAACCTAAAATCACTGTCTGAACCTCTGGAAATAAAAAATATAAAGCCTAATTCTATATCGAAGATTATTCCTATTAGTTGAAAGTAAAATCAAAACAATTACTTTGCATAATATTTACATAGAACAAATATATTCAACAACTGTAGAATCAATTCCAAGAGCTGAGTAAAGGGTCTATGACTGATGTAACTACTAGATTCATGAGTCCTTCATCACCGACGCTTTTTTTTATAGAACAGTGACCTTCCCAAGAGGCAGATGAATGTCCTTAGTGCTATTTCCTTAAAAATGGGCAAAAACAATGCTAGTCTGCAATGGGAGCTTTTTACATGTGAATTAAACACATGTCTATTGTGTTGGTAGTACTTAAGATATTTGATAACTGCACTAGAAAAGAATCTTTCCTCCATGTAACTAATTTCTTGGTTTGACATTAAAATTCTATTCATCAAAAGTTTCTGTGGAGCAAAGAATGACTCTGCACAAATAAAACACGTCCAAACTTAACCAAACATTACAACCTCAGCCGGAAACTAGAGGACGAGTTCATTCCAGCATCATTACCAACCTAGTATAAAATCACTTTAGAAGACCCTGGACAATGGAAATTGATCTCACTGTTTTAGTGTGCTCACACAGCTTTTGCAGAAAGCCCAGGACATAATGTACTCAGAATCATCTTTGATGTCTTCTGCTAGATTGGACATGAACCAGATTCCACAGGAGGACACTCACCAAGGACATCTAGACCAAATTGGAAAAAAAAATAGCATCTTTAGATCCTGTCTGCAGACCCAGGAGTAACTCCAATTTTAAAAACACTGAGTGTATCACCATGAGAATGAAGATCATCAAATACTGCTTTGCTCTGTTTCAAGTTTTCCTCCAATATAGAACACTATTCTGAACTGAGTTTTCTTTATATATATATATATATATATATATATATATATATATATATTTAATTTTACATTCTAGCCCCAGTTACCCTTCACTACCCTTCTCCTACCCTCTCACATCCCCCATTCTACCCCCATCCACTCCTCAGACGAAGTAAGGTCTCTTTTGGGAGTCAACAAAGTCAAGTACACCAAGTTGAGGCAGGACCAAGCTCCTCCCCCTTGTATCAAGGCTGAGCAAGGTATCCCACCATAGAAAGTGAGTTCCAAAATGCCAGGCCATGCACCCAGGGTATGTTCAGGTTCCACAGCCATGCCCCCCATAACAGATCAAGCCACATAACTGTCACCCACATACAGAGGGCTTAGGTCAGTCCCATGCAAGTTTCCCTGTCCAGAGTCCATGAACTCCCACAGCTCAGTTATCTCTGTGATGTCACCATTCATGATCTTGACACACACACACACACACACACACACACACACACACACTGCTTATATAATCCCTCCTTTCTCTCTTCAACTAAGCTCCAGGAGAACAGCCCCATACTTGGCTGTGGATTACTGCATCTGCTTCCATCAGTTACGGCATGTCAGTTCTATGATAACAATAAGGGTAGTCACTAATCTGATTATAGGGGAAGGCCAGGTCAGACACTCTCTCCACTATTGCAAGGAGTCTTAGCTGAGGTCATCCTTGGTGGATTCCTGGGAATTTCCCTACCACCTTGTTTCTCCCTAACCCCATAATGACTCCCTCTATCGAGATATCTCTTTCATTGCATCCCCTCTCCATCACTCTCCCAACTTGGCCATCTTGAGCCTCACGTTCCCATCCCCCATCCCCTCCCTTCTATTCCCCTTCTTAGTTGACACAGAAGATCTTAACTATTTCCCTTTCCTCGGGCTGTTGGTACCAATTAAGTCCTGGCCTTCAGCTGGATGTTGGGATTAATGAGTCCTGGCCTTCAGCTGCTTTTCCCTCCTAGAACCTTCTAATTAAAGTTACTAGAAGCTGTGCCTAGTTTAGAGGATCAGAGGATGGGATTTCCATTTGTTGGCCATTGACTGCAGGGTATTTAAGACTACATGGTGTTAATAAAGGGGGGCTTTGGTATCAGTATTTGAAGGTCTGCTCGTCGGTCTGTCTCTGCGTCTGTATTCTCAACCTCCAGCCCCTTGCCTGAAGCTCACGAACTGGGTTCTAGATCACAGAGCACAGACACAGGTGCATGGTGCGCAGCATGGGGCCCTTGATGTGTGTTTCTCTTAGGGTCCTCCTCTTTACCTAGCTTCTCTGGGGTTGTGGATTGTAACCTGTTATCCTGTGCTTTACAGCTAGTATCCACTTATAAGTAAGGACATACCATGTTTATCTTTCTGGGTCTGGGTTACTTCACTCAGAATGTTTTCCTCTAGCTCTGTCCATTTACCTGCAATTTCAGGAAGTCTTTGGTTTTTACTGCTGAGTAATACTCTATTATGTAAATGTACGAGTTTTCCATATCAAAAGCGAATTTAACTGTAATTTGATTATTCTGACCTCAGTTTCTATTTAGAGACAGAGTCTGCAACAGTGCTGAATTGCTCATGAAGTTCTTACTCAAATATTTTATGATCTTTATAGCCAGAATGTTAATTCATTAACATAAAAGAATATTTTAAAATAATTACTTAATATTTTAAATAATTTTTATATGGAGACATATGTGCTCACATACACAAGTGCCGCAGAGGCCAGAGGCATAGGAATCTTGGTGCTGGAGTCACTATGGTCCTGAGCCACCTGATGTGGGTGCTGGGACCTGAACTTGGACCCTCTGTGTGAACACTGTGCACTGTGCTGGGTTGTGTCCCAGTCACTAGAGAGACTCTCCTAAGACAAGGCTGGGGACCAACGTCTCCTGGGCTGCACTCAAATGTGTTAAAGGTACTATGTAGCTAACACTGGAGCTTGCTTCACAGCAGGAGTCAATACAGCACAGCACCTAACACAGAATATTTATTTTAATTTATTTTTAATTTTTTAAAATTTAATATTCTTCCCCTCTCCCAAGTTCTTCCTGATCCTCTCTTCTTTCCTCCCTACCCCTCAACTTTAAGTTCTTTTTTCAAAAACAAATAAAAATCAAAAAGAACAATAACCCCCCCCAACCACAAAAACAAAGTAAAACCACACCCCAAAAGAAGAAAACACACACACCAAACTGTAACCAAATAAAAGAACATAAAAAACTGTGGATTTCATTGTATGTTGGTCAGCTACTCCTCAACATGAGGCCTGTCCTGCAGTGATTAATATACCCATACCGTCTCACTCTATAGGAGAAAACTTATTTTCCTTCTCCCAGCCAGAAAAAATGACAGTTCAGCTATTAACCTTTACCCTGAAACAGTGGTTCTCAACCTGTGTGTCCTGACCCCTTTGGTGGTTGAGTGGCCCTTTCACAGGGGTCACAGAAAATGACTGGGAACCACAAATATTTATAGTATGATTCATAACAGTAGCAAACTTACAATTATGAAGTAGCAATGAAAATAATTTTTTGGCTGGGGGTCACCACAACGAGGAACTGTATTAAAGTGTTGCAGCATTAGCAAGGTTGAGAACCACTGCCTTAGTGGCTACATTTTCATTCATTATCTTTTAAAATATAAAAAAATTAAATATGAGATAAAACAAAAGTTATCACATCAGAGTTGGAATAAACAAAGGAACAGAAGGAAACGAGCCCAAAAGAAGGCATAAGAGTCAGAAACCTGTTTGTTCCCTCACACTGGAATCCCATGAACACACTAAACAAGAAGCCATAATAAGCAGAGGACCTCATGCGACCCATACAGGACCTGTGTGTGCACGCTGCCTCAGTCTCAGGGCTTTGGTCATGTTGACTCAAGGCACTTTTTAGAGGTAAGAGAAAATTATTCCATTCACTCAAAACCCACATAGACTTCTAAAGCCATCAAAAGGAACACTGGGGGTTGGGAGGCCCGCTGCTGATCTTGCAACACCAAAGCCCTCCTCAGGCAACATAGTGCAAAGGCAAATAACCAAAACTCAGTTGCCAGTAGCACACCAGATTAACTAATAAACCTGAACTAGATGCCCTTGAACTGAGATTACATGGTGGGTCAGCCTCTAGAGGTAACTAGCTGCTGTTCACTGCTGTTGTGCCAAAAATGAAACTCCACCCGTCTACTTGAAACAAATAGCTGCATCACCAAGCAGGGGAGATTAATTCTGAGAAGGGCATGAAAGCACAGACACACCCCAAAGCCTGAGATCTGTGCATATCTCAAAGTTTTAGTTGATTTCTACACCCCCAAGGGACTTGGAAGATAACCTCAACTGAACATTAGCCAGCAAAAGCAGGGCATGCTAGAAAATATGGCCATGACTAGAAAACTGTCCAGCCCACAGACTGCAAAGATAAGGGGCAAACAGACACCCTTGACAAACAGACTAGGAAAGTGAAGACAGCAGAGGCCCACAGCATATCCTGTCCCACACTGGCTCAGCACTGTGTTAAACCATAAGAAAGAGAAGCGTTCACAAGATCAACTGAGCCTCGTCGCCTTGTCTTTCACACACAGAACCAGATGCTTATAGCTTTCAGAGTCCAAGAAACAACCTGCTCTAAGACTGCTATATGATCTTATTTTTTCCTGCTTTGCCACTTGGCATCCCTTTTTTGTTTTATTTCATTTCAGCAGTCCTTTTACTTTCTCATAGTTTACATAACTAGACTTTACTTTTCTTCCCTTGATACAATCATCTACTTTTTTTTGTGCAGGTTTTTTTCTCATTTCATTGTGCAATCTCTTTTCTTTTCTTTCTTGTTTGTTTTCTCTCTTTCTCTCTCTCTCTCTCTCTCTCTCTCTCTCTCTCTCTCTCTCTCTCTCTCTCTCTCCCTCCCTCATCTTTTCCCATTATAGTATAGCAAAAATACATTGCTGACTAGCTGACTAATAGTATTTAAATTCTTGGATTACCAGTTTACCCTATTGTCAATTTAGTCACTCTCTCCATGTTGACAGCACAACTTTACAAAATTCTGACCTAAAACTGACAGAACATATATAAGATGAATGACTTTAATACAGCTCTCTGGGATAATAGGAGCACTCCCAGCAGACTGGTGATGGCACAGGACATTGCTGTTCCTCTGGTTCTCTACCCACCACACACACACACACACACACACACACACACACACACACTTTTCCAATTAATCTTAGATTTTTGCTGTTGTTTTGAGGAGGCCAACTCTACAAGCTTTATTTTAAAACAAGATCGCTTTCTTTGACCTAAGAGAGAGTCTATTTGTACCACTTTGTTCACACTAATTTAAAAGAAATTGATAATGATGATTTCTTTTCTCCTCTGGTAACATGCAAAGTACCTTCCTTCCAACACTGAGAGTGTTAGTAAATATGGGTGAATATTCTAGTTAGGTTCTAGTTGGGCATCCATTCAGTGGTCAATAAAATCAAACTTAGACCCAGATATAATTCCACACACCTTTAGACACCTTATTTGTACAAAGAAGCCAAAATAGACACTGGGGAAAAGAAAGCATTTTCAACAAATGGTGGTGGTCAAACTGAACAGATGGCCATGTGTAGAAGAATGAAAATATCAACATCACCCTGCACAAATCTCAACTCCAATGAATCAAGGACATGAGCCTAAAACAAATACCAGGAATTTAATAAAAATAAAGAAGTAAGAGGGCTTAAGTGACTGCCATTCTGATTGATGTGAGATGGAACCTCAGCATAACTTTAGTTGCATTTCTCAGATGGCTACTGAGGCTGAACGTTTTTCAGATGTTTAATTGTAATTTATATGTTACATTTTGTCAATGAATGGCTCACTTTGCTGTCCTTTCATTGATGAAGTTAGGTTATTTCTTGTTGTTTGTATATTGTAGGCACTGATCCTCTTGCAGGTGTATTGTTAGAAAAGACTTCACTCTGGGAGCTGTTTCTTCACTGTGCCTGCTGCTTCCTTGCCACACAGTAGCTCTCTCAATTTCATTAGTTCTCACTTGTTAAGTCGGAGCTTTGTTTCCTGAGCAACAGGAGTCCTATTAAGAAAAACCCTTGCCTATATCAAGATGTTTCTATAACTTCTACTCTGACAGTTCCAGAGATTCAGGTCACACTTTAAGATATTTGATTCATTTGGAGTTAATGTTTATATAAGACAAAAAAGATTGAGTTTCATTCTATTACTTGTAGATACGCAGCTCTCAGCGTCATTTATTGAAGGAGATGCGTCTTCTACAATATATATGGATTTAGCATCTTTGTCACAATTCAGGCCTCTGTATCTCTGAGTCTATAACCGAGTCCTCAATCATTTCTGCAAGTATGTGTGTCTGATGCTTTGTTATTATGGATCTGTAACATAACTTGAAATTAGGAGACCTACAGAGATAGAAAATACAAAGGAGAAAGAACCACGGGGCTAACAAGCTGAGAGGAGGGATGTGGAATTTCTGTGATAGGCACCATTTAAGCCTGAAGAGACATGCTGTGCAGTATAGACCATCGCTTTTGATTTTTCTAAATTTGATGTTATTGAGTTTATGTGGAACTGGAGTTTCATAGGGGAGCCCAAATAAGACAAAGAGGTATATAACAAAATTTCTAAGCAAAATACTATTTAAAATTTATTATTAAGAATTAAATCCTTGCTGAAACCTTAGTGTATGGTTATCAATCAAGTATTTAAAATGTGATTAAAAGCTTCTCCCTGTCTGAGATAGTGACATGACTTTGGCCCAAATTTTCTGAACTGAAGAAAATCTTCTCACATGTATAATGAATAGATTTTTTTTCCCATATTCTTATCTGAATCTAGAATGTTGTTGCCAATTTAAAGTACAAACTTTGAACCATATGAGATTGGCTTTGTGCTTCGGAACTAATCTCAAGTCTAGATGCTGACAATATGTCTCAACAAATCAGTCACATTTGTTCTCTGTTGTTATTGGGAGCAGTGAACGGTTTTTACATGTGCGACTTAAAAGTGACAATTTTTTTTCTAAAGTAGAAATCATTAATAGAGGTCTTTTCTTTATTCAAGTAAAACTATTCATAAAACTTAGGATCTGTTTACATGTTAGGTTCTATACATCGAGGTGGTCACTGTAGACTTTTATTTAGTCTCTGCCACATACAGTTCATCGAAGAAAACACATATTGAGAATACATAAACAAGAAATACATGTTCTTAAGTTTAAACATGTAGTCTTTATTCAAAATAAATTTATAATTATGTGGTGGTCTCAAATATTTTCTGGACTATTTCGTATCAACATTTGAACATTGAAACAGGATATGTGTAATAGCCCTAGTTGTTCTGGAACTAGCTCTAGTAGACCAGGCTGGGCTCAAACTCACATAGATCGTTCTGCCTCTGAGTCCCGAGTGCTGGGATTAAAGGTACGTGCCACCACCGCCCAGCTAAGTACTAACATTTTTAAATCACTGAAATTAAAATGGAAGACTAAGTCAAGGAGATATAGAAAGTAGGGAGTATTAAGAGAAAAATAGAATTTGAAAGTTAATAATATTGTAGTCTAATGAGATATTTTAGAAGCTCTGGAATGTACTGAAAAGGTTGACAGGCAATTACAATCTTTAGTATGCGATTAAGTAAAAGGGTTTCTTATCTATGAGTTTGTGGATGTGTATTCTTGTGTGGATGCATTCCAAGGTGCTACATGAATTTAATCATTACAACAGATACATGAAGCACAGACTTATTATGATGTAATAGCTGAGGAGAGGAACACAAAGAAAAAAACCTGCTTAAGGTCTCATAACAAACAATGATTTAAATCATTGAATATCAGATGCCAGTCTTTTCAACTCCCATGCTCTTTTGCCTCCAGTGAAAAAGATCATTGCAG
Organism: Microtus pennsylvanicus; assembly: GCF_037038515.1. NCBI lineage: Eukaryota > Metazoa > Chordata > Mammalia > Rodentia > Cricetidae > Microtus > Microtus pennsylvanicus. The sequence goes on along the minus strand of NC_134583.1, from coordinate 16,574,476 downwards.
CAGTAGAAACTAAATTAGGAACAGAGACTGTTATCAGTATAGTGGCTTGAAAAAAAAATATTTCAAAACTAGTCCCAGGATTACTTATAAATAACAATCCATTTTTAAGAGTTTTTATGCACTTTTTATTTGGCCATTAGTAATCAGATAGTCTACATTTCTGCAGGAAACAATGGCAAATTTGCCTAGGAGCCAAAGCAGCTAACCATTTCTCCTTTACATATCTCAGAAGTGGTCTAGCATTCCTGAGAATGTGATTCACATATTATTTTATTAGAAATATATATGATAGCAGTACCTTCTTAGGAAGACAGCTGTAAACTCTTAATTTTCTTCCAATATCACATAGAAAAGGTACTTGATTTGCAATCTCTATCTATGAGCTAGGAGGAATTTATTATTTCAGTATATATATTTTTTAATTTATTTATTTATTAAGGCTTTCTGCCTCCTCCCTGCCACCGCCTCCCATTTCCCTCCCCCTCCCCCGATCAAGTCACCCTCCCTCATCTGCTCAAAGAGCAATCAGGGTTCCCTGACCTGTGGGAAGCCCAAGGACCACCCACCTCTATCCTATCCTGAGTGAGGTAAGCCAGATTCAGTATATTTTTAAATCTATTTGTATTACTTCGGTCAATCTGCCGTGGGTAATAGTATCTAGAATCAATTTGATGTGGAAAATGGAAGACATAAATCACTCTTTAGTCATCGAATTGAATAAACGATTATGAGAGTTTAATATATAAAAATGTCAATCAAGTTATCATTTTAAAATGGCATGTCTAATTAGTCATCAAATATCATAGTATGTGTTAATAGATGCTGCTTAAGAAGAAACTTCTAGACTATATTCTGTACACCATCATCACGTGTTACTTGACACATTTTCCCATTGGTTCAACATTAAAAGCAAGTTCAGATACCTCTCGTGTGACTTGGATTAATTCATTAACCACCCACAGTTCACCACCTCATAGGCTACAGTTAAATAACAGGTCATTATAGTTAAATTGTGATTTTAAGTATTAATTATTGGTTAAGTTTTGATAATATGGAAGATTCTAGGGCTATTTCTTATACATAAAGCATTTCTATATAGTGTGTAAAACACAAATTTTATAAGTATAATTTTAAAATATTTCTCACCAGATTTGTTCACTTATCCTGCATGGCAACATACATGTAAAATGTATGTGTATATTTTCAGATATATTTCTAATACAGCACTTATTTACAAAGTATATAGGTACCTAAATGCTTTATTATATAATCCCCTAATATAGTATAGACATTCCACTCATATAGTAATGTATTTATTAGATCAAGAAACAGAATACTACTATGACAATATTTTAAGTTTTGTGGAGCAAAAGTGTAGGAAGAGAATTATCAATGAGAAGATTTTTCTGTTCTTTCAAACAAAGATAGAAAGGATAAATTACTAAAAATTACTGCTCCAAAGAGACACTACACACTAAAATCTAGGGCAGATTATGTCAGAGATTGCTTTCCATTTATGTAAGTCCACTTGGCAAAGGAAAGCACTACACTAGCCCACGCTCACACAAGTTGGGCTCTGAAACAGTAAACAACACTGTTGGTCAAATGATCTCCTTTATTACAACTATGAAAACTAAGAAAAGAAAATGAAGGAAGATGGTTCTCACAGACAAAAAGAAGCCCTATTAAATAGCTAATTAATTAATTGATAGACATACCATATAGTTTTTCATCCAGTGAAGGACAGGATAGAGACTGAAGTAAATTATATTGAAAATGAAAGACTAGACAACAAAAAGGCATAATCACTCAAAGCCAGAGGTCTAGCAGATAAAGATAAGATGTTGACCACTGCAAGGATTCTGATTTAAACAAACCAATCATTTAAATCGTTAAGAATACCAGAAAAATTTGAACAATCGTTTGATCGCCAATGGTGCTGGGAAATTATGACCAAGTATCTTGGGGAAAGAGTACCACTACTTATGATAATGGTATCCTGAATAAAAACCTTATATTGCAAACATAAAAACAGATATGCATGTACCAGCTTCAAAATGATTAGTTTAAGGCTGGGGAACAGAGAAGCAGAATTAAAATATAACAGATCATTAAATGATCATTTTAAACTAGTCTGTGGAAGATTACCAATTGTTTTGTTTGTCTTTATTTTTGTATTAAATTTCTCATAATTATACGTCTTTTTTTTTTTTTGGTTTTTTGAGACAGGGTTTCTCTGTGGTTTTGGAGCCTGTCCTGGAACTAGCTCTTGTAGACCAGGCTGGTCTCGAACGCACAGAGATCTGCCTGCCTCTGCCTCCCAAGTGCTGGGATTAAAGGCATGGGCCACCACCTCCCGGCTATAATTATATGTCTTGATACTTTGTAAAAGAATAGTATCCACTGCCCACTTCTTTTTCTTCCCTAACCACCACTGGAGTCTATCATACTACAACCTGCCTTTTATACCTTAACTGTTATGCATGTATTACTAAACAAAATTTAAGTTTTGTGAATAGAAAAATTAAAATATATTTTCATGTTTAAATCCACATTACATATATTGGGCTTACCACTTAATTCATTTTCTTTGGCATATTATATTGATCTGACCTTCCTATATTATGTGTATTTATCCATAAAAGGGGTTGAAAATTTGAATCTTTTTCAGTTACTAGTTCTTGGAGACAATATGTCCAAAGGAAAATGGGCATAAATGTCTATCTTTATAATGGTCATAAATGTCCAAAGTTGAACTCTAGATCAAAATATGAGCACATCTGCAACTTTGATAGAAACCAAGTTTTCCAAAGTACTTGTCTTAATTTTATATTCCCAATGGCTGGATAGGAGAATTTGAATTGCTAATACTTGGTGTTATCATTCCTCTTACTTTAATGACATTTCATTGTATTTTAACATGTAATTAAGTACTTTTTCTTTATGTATACTGACCAGTTTTTAAAGTTTTTCTTCAGTGACATTTAAAGTACAAATCCATTTTTGAAGAACTATCTCTTCATATTTCATAAGACGATTTTTAAGTGGTTATTTTTTCAACTGTGTAATTTTTTTCAAGTTCTATTTTTGGAAATATCATTCTGTGAATCATAGTTTTCTCTCTCTTTGGATAATGTCTTTAAAATAGAAACTGTAGAGGTAGAGATATACCTCATTGGTAGGCTACTTGCCTAGCATGCTCACAATCTTGTATTGGATGCCTCATATCATGAAAAAGAAAAAGGGGGCAAAACAAGAAACCAGCAAAACAAGTGGAGGATGGAGGATGAGGAGTTGTTAATTGAAATGTTGTTATTTGAGTTTCTACGCAAATAGACCTGTGGCAAGCTCTTTCACTGTGTTGCTTAATTGGTAGAGATTCTAAGTGACAGGCGAGGGGATAATAGGGAGAATTACTGAAGATACAATCTTGTTATCATCACTATTGAGAATATGATAAATTCTACCAGAACCTTCTGAGGATGGTACAAAATGAGTGTCAGAGTTGAAGGTCGGAGGGAAAAAAAACTGAAGCATAAATCAAAGTCCTTTCCTTGATGCTTCTACTGGGCTAAATAGCATTGACACCATAGTCTAAGGTTATTTACACAATGGTAAAGTGATTCTTTGGGATCTGGAAAAGGCCATGAACAGAAACTATGCACTGTGTACTTGGGAAAAATGTTAGAGAGCCATGAGCCAGAATGGCACACTCCATTCACTAGCCAGAGCTGAACTAGGAGATGAGACCAGAGAGAGAGAGAGAGAGACATGACAATTAGGCAACAAACTTGTAGTTGAATTTATCAATGTTTCCCTCTGTAATTAATGTTTTTCATGTGCTTAAGAATTGATACCTAAAGTCACATTCATGTATTATCTTACCCTATACATACAATGTAATGGATTTTTGTTCCTCTGACATTTTGATATATAGCCTCTAGAAACTTCTTTTGATCATACTACAATATAAGCAGGTTTTACAGTTTTCCATAGTAGAAGTCAATTGTTTATGTGTATAGTTGGACTAAAGAAAATTGTCTAAAATATGGTTTACTTTGGTCCAGACTAGTTTAAATGATCCTCATGCCTCAACCTCCTAAGTAGCTGACTACAAGTATTCTCCACTGTACATGACTCATGACAATAAATTGTCAGTCCACAATGACTTTGATTTGATTTGTAGTATTGAGGAAACGAACACTTTACTATGTTAGGATTTTACACTAAACTATCCTTGACAGAATATATTTCATACTCCTTTGAATCCGCGATGGGCCTGTAACATGTTAAGAGTATGAAAGGGATGTGATGGTAGTTCTAAGGCTCACAGTGTTGTGCTTTTCTATGATATGGCACGCCTTGCATTCACCTTCCATCTTGTGAAAAGCTCATGTGCATAAGAAAGCCAAATGAAGACTATCTGAAGTGGATGCGCAATGGACCTAATAATCATTTAACTACTATCCAAAACCACTTCCAAGTTCAAATAGGCCATCTAGGGAGTATCATCCCCATTGAGGTTTCCAGTGACTGAAACCAGAGGACCATCCCATTGAGTCCACCAAATCAGGACTGAACATAAGCGGCCATTAGTGTGTTCTGTTATACAGAGATGCACAGCCCAAACAATGTGGATTGGCATTTGGCATCTACTCATACAGTAGCATTGCCTGCCATGCCATGCTGCAACCTTACTCATATAGCCTTTGTAGCTTGTTGTCTGTCAGCGTTGTTTGTCGTTAGACTTTGTGATATCCATGTTGCTTTTGGTATTAACTTTTTTATTTTATTATTTCTCAGACAGGCTGTATCTAGTTCAGACTGTCTTTCAACTCCCTATACAACTGAAAATAACCTTGACCTTATGGCCCCCTGATTCCACCTCCTGGGTACAGGCATTATTATTCTGTGCCACCACTGTATCTGGTAAACATAGTCCAGGGTATCAAACCCAGTGCCTTCACGCAGGATACGGAAGCTCTAGTATTTAGGTAAATACTCAGTAACCAAAAGGCTTTCATCGGTTTCAAAAATAAATGTTAGGGTTTGACTTTAATTTCATTGAATCAGAATATATAGTTGAGACAAATTAATAGGTTTATATGATTAAATCTTTTAATCCTGCCCCATTCCTCTACATTTAAGATTTTCCTTAATATCTCTAAGTTTTATTTTATGATTATTGCATGCTAGGTATGCCTCCTTCATTGTGCGTGTTCTTAGTCATCTAGAATTTAATGTAATTCTGAAAATATACTATATATTATATTTTACATGGTTGCTACCAGTGTACATAGAAATATAATAATCTAGATATTAATCTTAATTTCTGGAACCTTCCAAAATACTTTCATTTATTTTTTTTGGTCAAAAATATTTGTGTATGATATATTCTGATCAGGTTTCCCCTATACCAACTTCTCCCAAACACTTTCAAATATATTTACTTGATAAGTTTCAAATAATATTTAATGAAAATTTCATTGAGTCTTTTAGAATTTTCTTTTCATCACTTATATTTCCCACACCAAGCCTGGCAAGGAGACAAGAATGGTAGTAATCACACATATTCAGAGACTTTTACAAGTTGCCATTAGGAACAACTTTTTGTAGACTTTTGAAATTTTTATAAATAGTTAGTTAGTTAGTTAGTTAGTTAGTTAGTTAGTTAGTTAGTTAGTGGGGAGGTGTGAGTGCTTGAGTATGTATGGTATGTATGTGCAGCGTACACAGGTAGGTACCCATGAAGAGCAGAGGATGGCATCAGATCCACTGTAACTAAGAATTACAGCTAGGTGTGCATTTACAAATTGGCAGTGTCAATTACAGAGGTGAAGAATCTGACACCCCCAAGTCCTTACAGTTCTAGTCCTTCTCAGATATCTAGAGAAACAACCAAAAAAAGGAGTCTGACAAAACCAAAGCAAGTTAATGATCTAAGATAGCAGAGGAAGTGTAACTGCAATTCAATCAATGGGCCTACCATCCTATTCTTTCCTATTTGCATTGTGAGCTCAAGTTACTGTCAGACTGTTAGCTTTTCTTTGAACTCTTGTTGCATCATTTTTCTTGCATTCCAGGAATACTAGGCAGACCATCCCATATTTCCATTACTGATTTCTTTTATACAGAGCTTGCAGTGTTTCTACCAGCCCTTCCCTAATCACAGGAAGATTTTTTTGTGCTCTGGTTACATGTAATTACTTGCTTTTCAGTCCCATAAATGGCTCCAAAGACATAGAGACAGAAAATTTCCCAAATCTAAAGAATAAGGATATGCAAGGATAAAAGGCATTCAGGACCTCAAATAGTCATGACGAGAAGAGCACCATACCATGTCATGTGTATGCTAACTGTATAGAATAGAGAGACAATATTAAAGCTGTGAAGTAAAAACGCCACCTTGACTTCAATGGAAAATTCATCAGAACAGCATCAAACTCAACAGAAACTCGAAAATTCAGAGAATTGTGTAGTAATATTTCAAACCCTGAGAAAAATAATGTACAATCAAAATTACTATATCCAGCAAATTAACTTAAAATTAATAGAGAAATAAAGACTTTCAAAAATGTGCACTAACTAAAGTAATTAACAAACACTAATTCAGATAATACTTAGAGGAACCCTACACATTGAAGAGGAAGAAAGCTGGTCATAAACAGAAAAGATACTGAAAGAATAAATCTCAAACAGGTGAACAAAGGACGTAGACCTAGGAAAGAACAAACATGAACAAGTCAGTAAATCAGCAAACCCTTAAGTGGAATTCAGGAGAAGGATGCATCCCAATAACATTTGAAAGAAAAAAAATAACAAAATTACAGCAACCTGGGAAAAATAAAAAACCTCTCCAATTAAGATACAGACTAGCTGATTGGTTTTTAAAAGGGAACCCAATTACTTATTGTCTGAAAGAAAAACAACTTACTGAAACAGTCAGAGACAAACTAAAAGAAAATTGGTGGAAAACAATATACCAAATAAGGGAGAATTCCAGAATTAGAAGAAGAGAAAGGAAACCTAAGCGTAGTTGCAATGAGAAGTGAGATTGAAGCAAAAATAAGTAACACCCCCAAAAATAGAAAGTAAGGCATGAACTTGATAAAATCACTGGCGATTCCTAGCAGACTTTTGAAGAAGATATAACACAACCATTACTCAAACTATTATACAAAATAGAAAAAGAAGGAATACTTCTAAACTTATTCCACAATGCCAGTATTACCAAAACAAGCAGGGGAGAACTATAAATGAACTTTCTTGATGAACATGAACAAAATAGGCCACAATCAAATATTTGCAAATCAAAAGCAGTATCACATATCATATCAAAAACAACATACACCTCAATCAAATTGGATTAGTAGCATATATGTAATGATGGTTCAACATATGAAAATCAATAAATATAATAAATACAGTACATTGACAGAGAAAAGGACAAAAATTATATGATCATTTCATAGAGGTAGGGGGAAAGTCCCAGAAATAAATGCACAAATATATATATACATCAGATTCTTTAAAAATGTTTCCAAAAATATAAAGGAAAGAAAACTGCACTCTTATAATAGGTGCTGAAAAAATATTATATTCATATGTAAAAACTCTGAAACTAGATAATACATGGTAAAAATCAGTATTCCTATTCCATATGTTGAGAAAAATCAATACAAAAATAGATCAAAGAGCCTATTATTTTAGTTCTGAATATTGGAAATCACTAAAGAGAAACATATTGAAACTCTTCAAGACCTAGACAAGTCTTGAATGAGTTTTTGAATATGATTACAACTACTCAGAAACCACTAACCTGAAATCACAAATGGGATTATATAAATCCAAAACGCTTAAAGTATCCATGAGAATAATTAACCAAATGAAGAAACAGCCTACCAAAAGAAGAAAATCTTTATAGATTGTTTATTTAACCATAGATTAATATACAGTCTATATCACTATCCAGAATAATGTACAAAAATGTTTTTTGCACTCTGGTTAAGGGCACCTGATTTTTTTCAGAGCATCACGTGGAAAACAATAATGTAATTTGCTTAACATGAAAATGGCAGTTACAGTCCAAGAAGAGCTGTCTGCAGTGAATGGTGGAGGAAAGGGGAAGAGAGAGGGAAGAAACTAGAAGGAAATGATGGCGTGAGTATGATATATATGTATTGTGCGTATGTAAAATAGTTAAATGCAAACCTTTACATGTGTAATTTCTGTAAACCAATAAAATGTCATTTAAAAAAGAATAAAATAGTAAAGTAAAGTGATAGTGTCCATAGAATAAAGAGACTCTCTACAAGCTCTGTAGTCAATTAATACTGTACATTTTAAATCAAATGGAAATGCTACACATCCTTACCATTAAAGCTAATCATAATACAAAAATTTGGAGTGTAATTCAACCATAAATCACTTGCCTTACATGTAAAATACCCTGGGTTTTATACAAGTACATAGAGAGGTGAGGAGAGAGAGACAGAGAGAGACAAAGAGACAAACAGACGAGCAATACAGAAAGAGAGATTATTTAATAACTAAAAATTTATTTTAAAAGTCTAATCAATTGGTTAGATCATGATATATATATATACGGATTTCCATATCATAGAGATATTCCCTACTCATAACAATCTCTGCCATTAAGTATTTTGGATAGACATAGAACACATATAAAAGCATAGTCAGTAATGTACCTTATATAACAAATAAGTTTTTAAATTCCTAAATCCATATCTACTCAAATAACTAGGAAATAATATAAACTTATTTTGTTTAGGACATTTTAGATTACATAATAAACATACCTTTTATTCAAGCAACAAAATATCCAAAAAAAAACTGGAGAATTTTACCCATAACAAAATTACAAATATATAGGAGACGAGAAGCTTAATTCAGTGTCTCATGAATTTTGTGTCAATCTCTGTTCTTTGCCAGGGACCTGATATTCAGCAATAATATGCTAGGCATTAAAATATCAGGAGGAAGAGATAGACTGTTTTCCTCTTGAAAACTGGCACCTAGGTAACCTGCCTGTGCTCTATAGTCTAGTCCCTCCAAACTCCAATCACCCCTTGGCTGATTGTCAGAAATCATGACTTCCTAGCCCTTCTTTCTCTCTTTGGGACTCACAGGACCCCAAAGCCTTCAACTCAGGAATCCTCAAGCCTGACTGACTGTGTGGTATGGAAACACAGGTAACATACTTGTGCTCCCCAAACAGCCCCTCCTCACCTTTGTCACCCCCATGAATATTGGCATCTTATCTACCCTCCATACCTAGCCAGGCCCATAGATCTTTTTCTCTGGCCCAGCCTGGTTAGTCTGATTGACCCTATCCTATCATGCTCCCAATTCCCAGATCTACTTTATGCCCCACAACCAGGATACTGACCCAACCTGGATATTCCTGCCAGCCCCTCTCCTAATCTCCAAGTTCAGGCCAGGTGGGCAAGTCTTGTGCCTTTTCCTGAGCAAAACCTGCCATATGCACATACAACCAAAACAATTAGTCTTCTGTACCCAGAACTCATCTCAAAAACAATATGAAATATCAAGACAGCATGGCTGTCCCTCCAAAAGATCTATCCATGCTATCTTCTCCAATGAGAATAAACTATACTAAACAAGACATAGAACTTAAAAACAGTTATAAACTTTACCAAAGAACTCAGGTAGTTTAATGAAGACACAAACAGCTCAATAAAAAAATAAACAGAATGAACTCAAAGAGAAAAAATGCCTGAGTGATGCTTCAGAAGAAAACAAACATAAAGCTTAATAAAGTGACAAATTTGATACAGAATTTGAGGATCAAATTCAATCATAGATACAAATGTTGAAGATAATGCACTCTAAAATGCATACAGGATGGAAAATTTCAACAATCCAAATACATTAGTAAAAATCCAGGAGAAAGCCACATGAGTAGAATTGACCAAGTATAAGACAAAATACAAGGAGCCAAGTGGTGGTGTCACATGCCATTAATCCCTGCACTCAGGAGACAGAGGCAGGTGAATCTCTGAGTTTGAGGCCAGCCTGGTCTACAAGAGCTAGTTACAGGACAGGCTCCAAAGCTACAGAGAAACACCATCTTGAAAAACAAAACAACAACAACAAAAAGATAAAATATAAGGATTTGAAGACAAGCTAGAAGGGTTGGACTACACATGCAAAGATTATGAATTTATTTTTGAAACACAGAAAAGGAGCATGTAGGAATTGAGAGATACAATGAGCAAACCTTCAAAGTTAGGTATAGGTGAGGGAGAAGAATCCCAAATCAATGGCATAGACCAGCTCTCCAACAACGTCACAAAAGAAATCGCCTCCAAACTAAGGAAAGACATCCCCAATAGGATGTAAGAAGCACATAGAAAACCAAAGAGACAAGATACAAAATGTTGCAACACTCCCCACCATGTTCCTTCCCAATACTCAAAACAAAGGGAGAGTATTGAAAGTTGCAAGAGTAAAACCCAGACCAGATAGAATGTGAAACACATCAGGATAATCCCAATGGGAACTTTGAAAGCCGGGGTGTCTGTAGCCTGTAATCCAAGTTCTAAAAAGACAAAAACGGCCAACTTAGACTACTGTATACAGAAAAAAAAATTGCCAGAATTGTTGGAAAAACAATTTTTTTCATTATACGAACAGGCTGAGAGAATTCATGTCTACCATTCCAACCTTAGATTAAACAATGTAATCAATACTTCAGCCTGAAGAGAATAAGCTCAGGTAAAAGACTAGAAAGAAAATGAAGGAAGCTTTAATTATTGAAACACAAAGTATAACTAAAAACACAAACAACAACAAAATGACTACAATTAACACAAACTTTTCAATAGTCACTTTATTAAAGGATTCAACTCTTCAGTCAAAAGACACAGGCTGGTTGAACGCATAAAGAAGACCCATTTTTCTGTTGTCTACAATAATCATCTTAGTATCAGAGATAGGCACTACATTAAAGTGAAACAGCAGAAAATTCCATGCCTGTACAAACAGGAAGCAAGTGGGCCTTGTCATCCTAACACCTGACAAAATAGTCTTCAAACTAAATAATGTCAAAGAGATAAAGAATATTGCATTGCAATCAAAGGAATAATTAACCAGGAATACATGAAATTCCTAAAAATATTTAAACCAAATCCTGGAAAGCTGAATATTTTTAATTTATTTATTTATTTATTTATTTATTTATTTATTTATTTATTTATTTATTAAAGATTTCTGCCTCCTCCCCGCCACCGCCTCCCATTTCCCTCCCCCTCCCCCAATCAAGTGCCCCTCCCTCGTCTGCCCAAAGAGCAATCAGGGTTCCCTGCCCTGTGGGAAGCCCAAGGACCACCCACCTCCTTCCAGGTCTAGTTAGGTAAGCATTCAAACTGCCTAGGCTCCCACAAAGCCAGTACTTGCAGTAGGATCAAAACCCACTGCCATTGTTCTTGAGTTCTCAGTATTCCTCGTTGTCCGCTATGTTCAGCGAGTCCGGTTCTATCCCATGCTTTTTCAGACCCAGGCCAGCTGGCCTTGGTGAGTTCCCGATAGAACATCGCCATTGTCTCAGTGTGTGGGTGCACCCCTCGCGGTCCTGAGTTCCTTGCTCGTGCTCTCTCTCCTTCTGCTCCTGATTTGGACCTTGGGATTTGACTGAAATCCCAAAGACTGGACTGGAAAACTGAATATTATAAAACACATTCTTCTGGAGGTAAAGTTACAGATTAACAGAAATCTAACAAAAGATGGTGCTTTCAAAACCCTGATTTCTTCATTAATCAAACCAACTGGACTAAAAACAGAGAAACATCACAATTAAATGATACTATGCATCCAATGGATTTAACAGATAACTACAGAATATTCTCTCCAAACATCAAAGAATGTGCATTTTCCCATCAGTTTATAGAAGCTTCTCTAAAAATAGATCACAACCTGGGACACAAATAAGTCTTAATAAGTTCAGAATAATTGAAATAACTTTATGTGTATTATCTGAAAATTATGCAATATAACTCAAAATCAACAGAAACCAAAACTCTAACAACTACAGAAACTTATGAAAATTAAATAATTCATTCCTGAATGCTAAATGGGTCAAAAAAGAAAACAATAAAAAATGGAACTATTAAAATGAAAATACAATACAGTAAACCCTCTAAAGCATATTAAAAGCAGTCTTAGAATAGAAAGTTTATAGCTCTACACCCCTACATTTTAGAAAAAAATAGAAAGAGAGTAAAGAAATGACTGAATAATATAACTCGAGAATTTGGTAAAACAAGAACAAACAAAACCAAGATCAAGTAAACACTGAGAAATGATAAAAATTGGAGGAGTGAATGAAATAGAAATAGAACAATACAAAGAATCAAGGAATTTAAGCTATGAGTCTCTGAGATTAACAGGAATGCCAGAGACTTCACCTAGGTAGCCATGAACAAACTCAGGAATGAATAAGGAAATATTACAACAGGCATGAACGGAATTCAAAAGATTATAAAGGAATAATTTAAAAATCTATATCCTATTAAGTTAGAAAGTCTAAAAGAAATAGATATTTTTTTTCAATTAATCCAAACCACCAAAGATAAATCAAGAAAATATCAAAAACCTAAAAATACATATAACAAATTAGTAGATTGAAACAGAAATGAAAAGCTTTGCACCTAACTAGGCTCAGACTTAGGTGGATTCACTTCGGAATGTATCAAATTTTATAGAAGATCTATAGCAATATACCTTAATTTATTAAAAAACAAAACAAACAAGCAAAATACAAAACTAAAAACAGTACGGAACCTATTTCTATGAAGCCAATGTTATTCTAACTTTAAAACAAGGTAGAGATACACAAAGAAAAAGAAAATAACTTATCCGTATCCCTGAAAAATACAGATGTAAAAATCCCAAATTAACTCTCATCATCTAAATGAAGGAGCATGACCAAGTAGACATTACCCTAAAAATGCAGAGATGGTTCAATACATGTAATTCAATAAATATAGTAACTCATATAAATTGACTTAAAGACAAAAATCAAGTGATCATTTCAATATATACAGAAAAATAATCGACATAATCTAACATAAGATCATAATAAAAGTACTAAGAGAGGAGAAATCAAAGTAATATACATAAGCATAATAAAGGACAAATACAGCCAGCATCTTGAAAAAAATTGAGAAAGACTTGAAAAAACATCTCTGAAATGAGGGATGAGATGGGGTCCACTATCCTCATTTCTTTATAGTATTGTCTTTAAAGCACTAGTTGGAAAAAAATGCTGCAAGAGAAGGAAATTAAAAGGACAAAAATTTCAAAAAAGGAAATAAATAAAACTCTCTCTATTTGCAGATAATATGGCATAACACATAAGACATTTCAAAAAGTTTACCAGAATATGCAGAGAAACAAGCAACAATATCAGCAAATGGCAGAACACTAAATAAACAGAAAACTCAGTAGCCTTTACATATACCACCAACAAGAACACTGAGAGAGATTATGTTCACAGTCCCATTCATAAGACTAAAAGAAAAATATAAAAGACCTCTATGATTCAAATTTTACTTCTCAGAATAAAAAGATGAAAAAGATACCAGAAAATGGAAGGACATCCCATACATATTTATTGGTATAATAAAAAGGTTATTGTGAAAATGACAATTCTAAATAAAGGAATTTAAAGATTCAATAGAATTCCAATTAAAAATTGCCACAGCATTTCTTACATAAATATTAAAAAATATTTTAAACTGAATATGGAACAAGAAACTGAAGAGTGAAACAATCCTGGAAAAACTACCATTGCAGGTTTAAAAAATGTATTACTAAAGATAGATGATGGATAGATAGATAGATAGATAGATAGATAGATAGATAGATAGATAGATAGATAGGTGATAGGTAGGTAGGTAGGTAGATAAATAGATGGATGGATAGATAGATAGATAGATAGATAGATAGATAGATAGATAGATAGATAGATGATAGGTAGGTAGGTAGGTAGATAGATAAATAGATGGATGGATAGATAGATAGATAGATAGATAGATACATAGATGATAGATAGATAGATAGATAGATAGATAGATAGATAGATAGATAGATAGATAGATAATAAAAATAGTATGATACTGGCAGAATAGAGACTTGTGGACCAGAGGAATAAATGATAAAAAGAAACATTTAGCTACAGTCATCTGATATTTGACAAAAAAGTGCAAATTCATATACTAAAGGGTAATTTTTATCTTTAACAAATATTGATTATTAAACTGGATGTCCACCTGTAGAATGAAATTAGATCTTATCTATCAACCTGCCATAAAACTAACTCCTAATGGATCAAAGAGTTCAATATGAAACTTGAAACAATGAAACTGCTAAAAGAAACAATATTCAGTACCCTACACAATACAGATATAAGAAAGGACTTTCTGATTAGGTCTCCATTTGCTTAGGAATTAAGGACAACAAAGGAAAAATGAACCTCATAAAACCAAAAAGATTCAGTATAACTAAAGAAGCAATCGATCAGGGAAGTAAAAAACACAGGATGGGAAAGAATATTTGTCATTTGTATAACTGACAGAATAAATAATATCCAGGATATATTAATTCAAAAACTAAAAATCAAGAAAAAAATGAGTCAATTATAAAAATATCTATTAAAGAATGAACTATCCTTTAGGTGTGTACCCAAGAGTGGAATAGATGGATCTTGAGGTAGATCAATTTTCATCTTCCTGAGGAATTGCCAAACTGATTTTCATAGTGGCTATATACGTTTACACTCCTAACAACAATCGATGAGTGCTTCCCTTAATCCACATCCTCAAAAGCATAAACTGTCACTGGTTTTATTGATCTTAGCAATTCTGACACGTATGAGATGGAATCTCAAAATAGTTTTGATTTGCATTTCTATGATGGCTAAAGATTTTCAACAGTTTTGTTTCTCCATCATCTGAGTTTCCTCTATTGACAATTATTTGTTACATCTGTAACCCATTTTTAGTTGGGTTATTTGTTTTCTTGATACCTAGTTTTTTGAGTTATTTCTATATTTTTTGGTATTAGCAATCTCTTAGATGTGTAGATGCTAAATTTCTTTGTCCATTCTCTAGGCTGCAGTTCTGTCCAAATGATTGTGACTTTTGTAATGAAGAAGCTTCTCAGTTTTATGAGGTCACATTTATCCTACCACAGAGACACCTGTTCAAAATGTTCGTTGTTTATTAATAATAGTCAGAAATCAAAAGCAGCCTAGATGTCCCTCAACAAAAGATAGATGACAGATAGATAGATAGATAGATAGATAGATAGATAGATGATAGATAGATAGATAGATAGATAGATGATAGATAGATAGATAGATAGATAGATAGATAGATGATAGATAGATAGATAGATAGATAGATAGATAGATAGATAGATAGAGATAGATGATAGATAGATAGATAGATAGATAGATAGATAGATAGATAGATAGATAGATAGATAGATAGATAGATAGATAGAGATAGATAGATGATAGATAGATAGATAGATAGATAGATGATAGATAGATAGATAGATAGATAGATAGATAGATAGATAGATAGATAGATAGATAGATAGATAGATAGATAGATAGATAGATATAGATAGATGATAGATAGATAGATAGATAGATAGATAGATAGATAGATAGATAGATAGATAGATAGATGATAGGTAGATAAAAATAGTACAATACTGGCAGAATAAAGACTTGTGGACCAAAGGAACAAATGATAAAAAGAAAGCATTTAACTACAATCATCTGATATTTGACAAAAAATGCCAAAATCATATACTAAAGAGTAATTTTCATCTTCAACAAATATTGATTATTAAACTGGAGGTCCACCTGTAGAATGAAATTAGAGCCTATCTATTAACTTGCCATAAAACTAACTTCTAATGGATCAAAGAGTTAAATATGAAACTTGAAACACTAAAACTGCTAAAAGAAAAAAATATGCATTATTCTATACAATACAGAAAAGGGATAAAGACAATGTGGTATATTTACCCAATGGAGCATTATTCAACTATTTAAAAATGAATAAAGGCAAATGAATAGAATTAGAAAAAATCATTCTTAATGTTATCACAGATTCAGAAGGATAAGTTTGGTATATATTTGCTTATATGTGGATATTAATTGTGAAGTAAAGAATAACCAGACTATCATCCATAGAACTACAGAGGATAGGCATGGAGTAAGATACTGGAGAGAACAGATAGCTCTCATTAGGAAAAGAAAATAGAATAGATACCTATGGATTGATGAGGTGCTGAAATGAAAGGATCCATCAAAGTGTGGAGTTGGAAGATAAATGTGGATGTGGGAGTGAATACAAGGAGAGATAATTAAAATTAAGGGATGCCTGGGGGTAGTGTGGATACATAATACAGCAGAAGCTTCATAAAATGCATAGATATATGAAGGCAACCTAAATGAAATAACCAAATATAAAAGGGAGACAGAGTCCCAACTGGACATCTTTTATCACCAAATCAAGCTTCAAGTACCAGGACTATGTTACATCTAGTTAAGTTGTTGGCCAAAGGGGCCCCAGCAGAATCCGCACACAGTCCATGCTATTGTCAAGACTATAGACTGTTCTCCACAAATTGACGCCAAGGTCCCATTCCTAAAGACAACACTTACACAACTCATTGCAGATGGAGATGTCCAGTCAGTGCCTGCATAAAGTCTTCAACTCTATGTTCCAGTATCCTTGTTACAGAAACATATTCTGCAGGTTTTCAATCAAGAAACATAAACCCCAAGATAACCCTCTGTCTAAAATGGTCTAATGCCTGCAAATTACACTAGGGCAGGAGTGGCACAAAGCTTGTGGGAGGAACCAGCCAGGAAAGAAATCCATACTTAACATATACCTGAGACTAGATTGCTCAGAGACCTTGGGTAAAACTAAATAATACTGCTCTAAAAAAAATTAAAAACTAAATATAATGATAAAATGAATCCTAATTATATTCTGCTATACTCATAGATCAATGCCTGTGTGTATACATATATGTGTGTATATGTATATATGTATACACCAGCAGCCAGTCATATATATATATATATATACATATATAGAGACAGATAAATAAATATATATGAATATATGTGTTTATATATGTATATACATACATACATACATACATACATACATACAGGGAGAGAGAGAGAGGCACCTTGGAACACTCAGCCATAAATGTGATGTCTCCACCAAATCTCTTTCCAGAGCTCAGAGAACCATGAGAAAGAGGAGGCAGAAAAAAGAAAAAGGTATAAGAGCAGACAGAACCAAAAGCACCAAGAAAACAAGGCCCTCTAAATCACTGTGATCAAAGCTCATATGGACTCACAAAGACTGAACCAGCATGACAGAACCTATCTAGGACTGCACCACACCCTATAAACTTATATTATGGTTTCCAGTTTAGTGTCTTTATGGGATTCCTGAGTATGTAAACAATTGAGTACTTGTACTTTCTCTTGGGCAATTTTTCTTTCGTTGGTTTGTCTTTAGCAACACCAATGTGATAACTTTTATTTTATTTTATTCCATCTTGAAGGAATGAATGAATGAATGAAGTGAAAACCTAGTGCCTAGAGTAAAAGTTAACAACTGAACTGTCACTTATACCTGCAGGGAGAGGGAAGTTTCTCCAATCAAGTGACACTGAGTATATTAAATACTCCAGGAAAGGCCTCTTGCTCAACCATAGTTGACCAAAGTATAATTGTATTCCATGACTTTTTATGTGCTTTTATTTGGTTTTAGTTTTGGTTTTGTATTTTGGGGGAGGAGTAATTTGTTTGCTTGGTTTTCAGGTATTGGGTATTTTGTTTGTGTGATTGTTTTTTAGAAAGAACTAAAAGATGTGTGAGTAGGTTGAGGAAAGGATCTTGAAGAACTTGGGGAAGGGACCAAAATAGATTTAAATCTGAAAATTATTCTAAATAAAAAACATAATGCAGAAAAATTAAGTATATTAGAGACCATCAACTATCTGATGAGTAAATTTAGTTAAATGTATGTTTGGAGAAAAAGTCTAAATTAGATCTCTTCATGATTATTGATTAGATTAATCAAAAATGACTTTTTATTGAAAGCAGACCTTCTTCAGGAAAAGTTAGATTATGAAGAAATACAGAATTACAGTTTTGAAAAGTGAACTAAACAAATTATCGAAACAGAAAACGCCATGATATTGAGAAGGGAATCGATGAGGAATATAGGAAGAAGAGGAGGGAAATGGAGAAACTATAATCATATCTCTTTATAAACATACTTGTATGATTATCAAAGAAAAATGTAACAAAAATGATTTATGAATCTGAACAACGATTTCTAAAAAGAAAAAAAAAGGTTGTCTTAGGAAATAACTCAAAAAGTAATAATTCAGCAACTGATGGAACCAATTGCAGAGATCCATAACCAAGCACCAGAGGAAATCAAATAACCAATCAAAGAGAGGAAAAAAGAATATATGAGCAAGGGATGTCAATATCATGATGGAGAAATCTACAGAGACAGCTGATCCAAGCTTGTGGAAACTCAGGAACTTTAAACCAACAACTGAGGCGCCTCCATGGGCCCATATGAGGAACAGTGGTGAAGCCTGGACTATCTGAAGGGTACCTGGCAGTAGAACCAGGGTCTTTCCCTGTTGCATGAGCTAGCTTGTTGGAGCCCATTCCCTATGATGGGATGCCATGATCAGCCTTAATGCAGTGGGGGAGGAACTTGGTCCTGTCCCAACTTAATGTGTCAGACTTTGTTGATTTCTCATGGAAGCCCTTACCAGTTATGATGCAGGGGTGGGCTGGAGGGAGAGGTATGGTGGGCAGGAGAAGGAGTGAGGGAGAACTGTGGATGAAATGTAAAATGAAATCAAAAAATAAATTTAAAAATTAGTCATCATACTTAACAATTTGGGAAATGCAGATTAAAATAATTTTTAAATGTTATCTCACTCTATTCAGAATGGTTAAGATCAAGCAAACAACAGACATCAAAGATTGGCAAGGATGTGGGTGAAGGGGAACCCTAATTCACTATTGTTGGGATCCCAAACTAGAGCAACTAACCTGATAATCAATGAGGATAATTATTAACAAGTTTAAAAATAAATACCCAGCTATACTTAAATATATATATATATATATATTTCCTTGGCTTGTACCCAAAGGACTCGATATCCTTCTCTGCAGATACTTGCTCAACAATAATTGCTGCTCTATTTACAATAGCTAAGAAGTGCAAATAACGTAATGCCCTCCAACTAAAGAATGGATAATAAAAATATGGTATATATACACAACTGAATTCTTTTTGACTACAATGACAACTGAAATCACGAATTTGCAGGAGAGTCGATGAAAGTTCTAGTTTTTACAAAGACGACAAATTCTCTCTCATCTGTGGTTCTTAACTCCAAATTCTTAGATGTGAGTATATAACATGGTGTAAACAAAATGTCAGGAAAGTTTTTAAAAAACCAACAATATATATGGGGAAGAAAAATAGAGCATTCATGAGAGGATTGTAGAGCATAGATGATTTGAGGGGGAAAATGGGAACAGGTTTATGTATAGGGCAGAGGATGTCAATAAAGAAGAAAATGGAGGAAGAAGAGATGAACAACATTAAAGATGCTAGAAAAACCATCAAGCATAACATTATTTTATATTTACCTAAAATAACATAATGCATGTGTGTATGCAAATTTATATATATATATGTATATATATATATATATATATATATATATACAAATAGCTCAAATTAAATTAAATTAAATTAAATACTTGGGATGATAATGGTTCCCCAAGAGCCATCGACCATCTCTCACCCACACACACTCAAAAGTACCAGACTTGGGAAATTTCTTACAAGCTGTAGTTCAGGGAAGTCCAAGAGCCTCCCAAAATAATGGTTATTGCTGTTGCTCTTGGTTGCATACCAGGAGTTAAAGGTATCACCCTATTGCTGAAGGCATCAATACTTGAGACAGCACTCAGAGGAATCACACTGTTGCTTTCCCAAAAGTCTCCTCCCTGAAAACTGGATTTCATAATTCCAGAAGTTGTTACATACCTACCATGGGAGAAAATTATCCAGCAATCATACCAGCAACAATGGGAGTTATAGCTTGGTGGTAACCAACAGCTGTATAAATAGACATAAGGCCCGCTGATCATGAGAGAATCATGCCTTGTATTACAAAGGTAACCAACTACCCATGGCACACTAACAAACTTAGCAGATTCCATTCATGTATTTCTTCACACAATCACATACACACACATAAAACAATAAATAAAAATAAGAAACTATGAACACTTTTTTTGAACTGACATTTTTGTTATTTTATTATCATTGGTAAAGTAAGAACTTATGCCAGATACTGTAAGAATGAAGATATTTTGTATTATACTATTTAGTGCCTAGATGCTGAACTAGCATTTTTCATCGCTGCTGTGGTTGTACTTGGTGTTACTACATTACTAGCAGTGTTGTGGATCAATATAAAACTTTCAGAAAGTGGTGTTTCAAACATTTTTACTGGTAACTCTACTGAAAATAGCTAGGGGAAAAAAACATGAAAGGATTTATGCATATAGAAGCCCTCTTCAAAATCCACTCCTTCAAACACTCCCCAGTGAGAAATATCTGTTAGGGCTTAATCATGAGTGAAACTTTGTTTCTTCAGAAAGTAATATTAAAAATTATTCTACTTCCTATCTCCCTTTCAACTTTTGCAATCAGAATGTGCACTTTCCCCTGTTAGACATAACTCCTTAATCTAATTTACATTGCTCAGGGCCTGAATTTTGTTATATGATATGACTTGGCTGGAAGATCTCCCAGGTAACATGTGGTTTCAGGCAGATAGAATGGAGAGAACAAATGAGAAAACTCCAAAAGGAGAAAACTGCTCCACAGAAAAGTTGGACTGCCTAGGGCACTATACCCATCACTGGAAGGTGTCAAGCTTCCCCCAGAACCCCACAACAGCTTAGTCAGAATCTCCAGGAATGAGCTCAAGATTTCTGCATCTCCATTCACTTGGGAGATTCAAACTTGCAGTCACACTTGAGAACAACACCCAGGGAAACTTCTAGGGAGAAGACACAACCAAGAAACACACAGATATAATGTGCTGGACAAAATTTTAAAATTCTAACTACAATGTGCTGCTATGAAGTAATGACTTCTAAGCATGAGGTGCAATGCTGTCCACAAACATGGTCTCTGTCACTTGTGAGAGCTTGATCCTTTTTGATGGGTCCATATCCTGTGTGTTAGAGTCACACACACTCTTGTAGGTCCATAAACGTGGCAGATCTTATGAGACTCTGCCTTAGCCCTTCTTGTTCTTTCCAAGAAAGCTGAACTCTTGGCCCGCTGATGACTTTCACATACAGCTCAGCTGATTGTAGTGGTCATAAGAATTATAGCATTTCCTGTTATAAATGGAATGTATCACAATTACTACTTTATTTACTCCTCAGAATTTTACCCAAAAAAAGTCTTAGTTTAAGCCCAGAATCTCTGTATATATCAAAATGTCTCATCACAAAGAATGGTTTATATAAATTTGGAATTGAACTTTGGAGTTGATATAGTAGAAGTATATATTCAAATACAAAACAGACAAATTATGTCTATACCTAAAAAAAATTACAAGTGTATTACAAGAATTGTAGATTAGAAAAAGTAAAGAACAAAGAAAGAAAGAGTAAAAATGGAGAGAAAGGAATGAAAGAACAAAAGAATGAGGGAAGGAAGGGAGGAAGGGAGTGAAGAAGGAAAGGGAGTGAAAGGGAAGGGAAGGAAAAAAGGAAGGAAGGGGAGAGAAAGAAAGAGAGAGAGAAGGAAAGACAATGGAAGGAAGAGGAAAAGGATGAGTAAAAGATTAAAAGAAAATAGAAAGAAGGATATGGTAACTGTACTTATGTAGATATAATTTATTAGCACATAGTTTATTCTCTAAGTTAATACCATTTTTCTTATCTTACAGGTGATGAGACTAAATCCAAGAGTGACAAGTACTTTATTCAAGATCAGA
Organism: Microtus pennsylvanicus; assembly: GCF_037038515.1. Classification (NCBI taxonomy): domain Eukaryota; kingdom Metazoa; phylum Chordata; class Mammalia; order Rodentia; family Cricetidae; genus Microtus; species Microtus pennsylvanicus. The sequence goes on along the minus strand of NC_134583.1, from coordinate 16,552,327 downwards.
AATCTATTAAGTAACAGGTGGGGCTGTAAATCCAAGCTAAAGAAAATGAACAGAACTACCTTGCATTTTCCAGTTGAAAATAGTTATATTGTCTTGACCTAGGGGAAAATATAGCCTGTTTAAAGACTTCAGGCAAAGTGAAATACCAAAAGCGCAGAAAACCAACAAGCATATTTCTGTCTTCTCTAATGCCCAAAGTAAATCCACCAAATTCTACCATAGCCTCAATGGGAAAAAGTAAGCAAATCTTCCCTGACAAAGTTGTTATTGTTGGTTCTTGGTTGTATTATTTTTCTGCATTTCCATGTATTTATTTAAGCCTGGGTTATAGCTCTTATCATATTCTACATTAGTCTACATATAAACTATTCTCCAGAACGGAATATCTGAATCAAATGTATCAAAATATTTAAAGCTCATTGCCACAGCCCTAAGCTAACCAAATTTAAAAAAAATTATACGATTATTATCTCTGTGCTTTGAATTGTAGAATTTTTGCAAAGAGCAAACAAGTATTTTTTATTTAATTATACCTAATAGCAATTATAAATAAACAAATGAAATCATATTTATTTTTGGACAAGATTATAATAAATTTGATTCTTAAAAGATAAAAACACCTATGGAATGTAGAGATTATAGAGCTAAATATATTCACATTCCATTTTTTGAACTCCAAAACTTCATACAGATACTGTCAAAATAAGAAGAATGTTTATTTCCTTGGGACTGTATGTCGTATCACTGGCCCTCTGAGAACCTGAGGTGTGCACTTTAACACTTTTTACATTTTTAGCCTGTAGGGACATTCTTGTTCCACTATAGAGCAATTCCATCTCCCCACAAACTGTGTGTGTGTGTGTGTCTTAGTAAGTTAGTGTGTTCTGCATAGTATCTTTCCATATGACTCTTTCCAAAAGTCTCTAATGTTGATTTTCCTTTCAATACCCCCTCTACTGTACCCTCCACTCTTTTTACTGCTGTGTTTCTCTTCCCTTCAGTAAAAGCTCCCATCTACCAGTCCAGTCCCTCCATTAATATTCTGAATGGAACATACCTATCTAAAGATTCGTAGCTGACACCCACCAATGAGAAAAAAAAGAGGAGACGTTTATCTTTCTGGGACGTGGATGCTTCATTTCGGGGTGATTATTTCCAGCTCTATCTATTTAACTATGGATTTTATACTTTGGTTTTCTTAATGGCTGACTAATACTCCACTGTGTAAATGTAGCACATTTTTATTATCCATTTAATAGTTGATAAACTTCTAGGATGTTTCCATCTTGCTACTGTGAGTGAGTAACAATAAATACCTATGACCAAGTAAATTATATTATAACAAATTAAATATAGAGTCCTTTGGGGATGTGACCATGAGTGATATATTTGGATCATGTGGTAGATTTATTTCTAACACTTTTCCATTTATTCTTGTTTGTGTTTTGAGATTATAACAAAATTAGAACACTTATCCCTTCTCTTTCCTCCCTGGAAACCCTACATAGGCCCTTCTCCACTCTTCTTCAATTCATAGCCTCTGTTTTTACAGAAATCATTTCATGCATATATATATTCATTCCTAAATATAAACAGTTCTGCAGTCTGTATGGTGTTACTTGTATGTATGCTTTCATGACTGACACTGACACTGGACTACAAATTGGTATGCTTTTTGTTGTGGTAGACATCCTAGAGGAATATAAATACTGACTGACATAGTACGTATCCAATTTTTTTTACTACCGTTGTGGTACCATCCCATTAAGGCTATCACCAATGTTCTTGGTTTCTCTCCATAACTTGACAGTAAGACTGAATTAGTGAAGACACCACACACCTGAGTCCTAGAACACAGAAAAATCAGGGTGATACTCACCTGTAAGTTTCATCCCTACCTACTAGCTACTTTTCATAGTACTGGAAAATGTTGCACATGCTTCTAGAGGAGAAAAATAGCCAACAAGCTCTACCATTGAATGGTGTGAGCTACAGTGATAATCAGCTTGGCAAGAGATGGCCACTGGTATAATAATGGCATCTATATTATGAGAGCAACCAATCACTTTCTAATTGAATTTAAGGACTGCTGCATGAGTTAAAAACCATTATCTTGGACCATCAGGAAAAGAATATGTTGTCTGACAGATCATAGAACCTAAGAGAGAACCTACTGATATTATTTTGCTAAATGAACACATTTTTAACCAATTTCAAGTCACTAGCTCTACCCATCGATTATGGCATCTCAACCTCATCATAGAAGCTTCTTTTGGGAATAAATAACAGTCAACACAGAGATCTACAACTTGTCAATGTGTAGAAAATAGGGAACTGCAGGGTTTTCAACCCTAAATAGGGCATCAATATCACAGCTCATTCTTCTGATCTCAGTGATCACTATGGAAACGAGAACAGAAGGATTGTGAGAGCCAGAAGTGGTGATAACAATATATGACTATTTTCTAGACATAATAGGACAGTTACTCATACAAACTCACAGCAATCGGGACAGAAATATGTGCACACGTTTGAGAGACACAAGATATGAGAATGGAGAAAGGAGATGGGAATGAAGTTCCACTTCAACTTTAGAAGTTCCACTTCAAGGATTAGAAGGAGTAGGTGATACAGGTTTGGTGGAGTAAGTGTGGTCATCTTGGAGGAAGTCTGTTACTAGAGGTAGACTTTGAGGCTTCAAAATCCCATGCTATACCTAGTCTGTCTGTCTTTATCTGTCTCTATCTTTCTTTCTGTGATTCTCTCTCTCCCTCCCCCCTTCTCTCTCTCCCCCTCTCCCTCTTTCTTCTCCCCCTCTCTCCCTATTTGAGGATAAGGATGTAGCTCCAAGCTACTGACCAAGCATTATGCTTACTCCATGCCATGATAACAACAAACTGGACCTTCTGAAATTGTAAGCCCCCAATTAATTGCTTTCCTTTTGTAAGAGTTGACATGATCATAGTGTTTTTTTTACAGGAAGAGTAAGTTTTAAACAAACATACAAAAAAGGGGAATTAGATAAGCAGGAAAGGGGAGATAGAATACATTGTATGAGAATCTCAAAGAACTAAAACAAGGGGGGAAATGTTCCTTAATTTTATTTCTTTATTTGAAGAACTGAGGATCAATACATAGTATTCAAACCAAAGCATGCATGGTTAAAGGTAAAATTGGTAGCACAGAGAGCTAGGTAATCTCTGTATTAACCCATTAATACATCTCTGTACGTTGATTTCTCTAGGCTTGCAGAATTGGTCAAAATTCTAGATAGCCATGCTCTGTTTATTTCATTTTTTATATATTTTAGGTAGAATGGTTTTTTAAAATAAATATTTGACTTATCTTGCCTGTAACATAGATCTCTAGTAACATTACTTTTTACTACCTTCTAATACCATTCAATCCTATGTAGGTCTGTTTATAGGATATGGATATGACAATTCAAAGGAAAACTCTGTGTCCCCATATAAAGTGATAAACATGGTGTGATGGCTATTCTTGGTTGTCAGCTTGACTATATCTGGAATGAACTAAAACCCAATGACTGGGCACACCCATTAGGGGTTTTTCCTTAATTAAACCATTTGAGTGGGAAAACTCACTTCTAATTCTAATCTTTGATGTGGAAATATAAACCTTTAATCCAAATCTTCTGTGATGGAAAGACAACCTTTAATTTGGACACTTTCTTCTTGCAGCCTATATGAAAAACATGGAAGAAGGAAACACTTTTTTCTTTGCCTGCTTGGTCTTGCTCTCCCTAGTGAGTCCATTTCTTCACTGGCAAGAAAGTATAATCCTTTAGGATTCCAACCTCTACTAGAGAACAGCTGAGACATCAACCTTCCGGGATGAACAACTACAAAATTCCTGAACCTTCCTTTCACAGACAGCCTTTGGTGGATTATTTGGACAATAGCCTATGAGCCATATATCTCCATACATACATATGATTTATCTGTCTAGACAATTATGACTAATACATACATTTTGGTTTGCATATCAGTCTTTAATAAGACTAGTTAGTAATGGAACAACACCTGAGATATCGATATATTCAAGAGCACACAGAGCCAAAGAACAAAACAGACTGGAATAAATTTGTTAGATAAATGTTCATTCTACACTCCCTTGGTTATGTTAGCAGGCCATTGTCTAGAACTAACAAAATTCATCATCTCCCATTATTTTAATATCAACAAAACAAAGAAACTAAATAGTTCTGTAATCCTATAACTGAAAAGGCAGGCCAGTTTGTAAAAGTGTTAGAAAAGTAATAGCAGAGATTCAATAAATATATCTTATGATTAATAATAAAATTAGTAAAGAAAAATATGGTAAAAACATACTAGCATTAGTGTATCAAAGGTGGGATGTTGGCAACCACATGGTCAAATCACTGATTTCATATTTATGTTACAGCCTTTCCTTGAAAAAAAGAGATTTTTATCACATATTTCATATTGCAATGCTACATAAAAAAATGATAGATGGCAGAAGCAAACATAAGTTACAGGCTAAAATAGGGTAAGTCTGAATATGTGAATTTGTCTTAAATTGTATCAATCTCGGGAAAAACAAATTTTATGGCAATAATTTCATAAACACTGGATAAGATAATTAGTGATACATTATTTATAATAAATTTTAAAGTTTTTCAAATGTTGAAATGGATAGTCATCATATTGTGTGAAATCAAGCCATATTTGGGTTTATATTTAGCAAAAAGAAGCATTTTAAGGTTCTCCTTGGCTTATGTAACTCATTTAGAAGAAAAAACAGACAATTGAAAACAAACCTGAAATAAATGAAACATACTGGAACCTTCAAGTGGAGGCTACTGCTTTTTCTGTTTATTTTATATCCTGTTAATTTACTGAAAGGGTTTATCACTGTAGAAGATTCTCAGTAGAGTCTTTGTGATCATTTATGTATAAAATCATATCAACTGCAAATAAAGATACCTTGGCTTTCTCATTTCCCATTTGCATTCCCTTTATTTCCTCCAGCTGTATATTGTTATAGCTATGATTCCAAGTACTATATTGAATAGATGTAGCAAGAGTGGACACTCTTGTCTTTCTCCTGATTTTTTTAGGAATATACTGAGCTCCTCTCCATTTAGGATGATGGTTTGAATGACTCTTGTATCTATAGTCTCTCCAGGACTCTTATAATGAACAGATGTTGAAGTTGAATATACAAAGGATCTAATGCTGCAATACAATAAATATCTGTTTGGTATTAATATAGATAAAATAATAAAGAACATGTAAAATTGAAAACAAAGCTCACAGTAAGGAAGGGTTTTTCCTTCAAAGGACAAAATGGACCAGCCTGTGGATGGAGGGATACCTTCAGTTTAAAGATGTTTCGTTGGAATCTGTCCGTCCTTGCTCAGTCCACTTGTTATAAAGTTTCAAAGTTTGGTCAAAAAACTTAAGAATCCTGTCTTAGAACTGGTGCTTAGGAATGCCTTATACATATGATTCAAATTTAATTTTGACAGTACTTTTTCATCTATTTTCATTACATCATTTTAAAAACATGATCAAATGGCTCAATTAACAATCATATTCCAGGGTTATCAGATGCACACACACACACACACACACACACACACACACACACACGCACACACGCACACACCTCTGTGTATTTTTCTGAATGACCAATCATCCTGACAGGTGCCTTTCTTGGTGAATGGTAATCACACACTAAACTTAGCTACGAAGGACAATTGTAATAATCAGACAGCGAATAATCTTTGGTCAAACACTCAGTTGTATAATAATGACAGAGGAGGTTCACAAAGCACAGTGAAATATTTTTTTATCTTATTTTAAACTTCATTTAAACACATATGAAGGCTAGTTGCATAATCATTAAGATTTTTTAGAACATAAGATCTTGTGATATCTGATATATAGATTGCAAGAGAATTCTTTTTATTAATAACGCTATACATTATAAGTGGATAGCACTAACCTATTTATAGGGTTTCAATATTAAAAAAACAAGAGATATATTTTAGAAGCATATCTATACTTAAAAATACCCATTTCCCTCAGTTCATACTTCCTGTCTGCAACATATATGTTATGAAATTTTACTTTGACAGCTATTTAATTATCAGTAAGACACATTTTAAACTTTATTGTTTTTAACAAATGCATTGTGTGTCATTGTTTCATTGATGAATACAATATCCAAATAAAATTAAACACAGTTGTCTGGATATCTTATAGAAAGAAGTGCATAATTTTTTTGTTTGGAAGGACAAAATATACAATACTGAGACTTAGTAACACAAAGATGTGAGGTTTGCTTGAGTTCTTAGAAGCCTACAGCTAAGAAGTAAGCCTATTTAACCAAATTGATTTTTGTTTATCAAGCAATTTCTTGTCCTTAGCTGCCATCTGGACCAGGCCTCAGAGTCATCAGAAGAAAATTTGAGAACAATTTTACAGGAGAATTAAATAAGATTTGGTATAAAATTTTCATTACAAAGCAAGAAGATTTTGTGATAATTTTCTCTAAAAAGATGTTTTTAGCACTTTCATCAATGAAGCAATTCTAAATAACAGAGCGTTTCTTATAATAACATTTTTATAGTGATGATGTTTTGTAACAAAAGGGCTATTATTACAGAAATGGCATAATAGTGGAATTGTTGTTGAATTTTTCCTAAAATAGCCTGCTAAACAGGCACATCTATATTTAAGACTTTTTAAATTGCTTCCTTCTTAGAACTAAAAAGTCCTATGTCCAATCATTTTACTATAATCATATTACAAGTAGTCAACATTGACAGACAAGTTCTGTTCACACAACGTCTTCTGAAACTTTAACACTAAACTAGATATCCGCTATTAAGTATTAGGGACTGTGAGCATGGTTATGCTGCTGTGATATGAGTTTTATCCTATCCTAAGAATAAACAGGAGAGTGAGAGAGCAGAGACAGAGACAAGAAACAAGAAAGGAGAAAGCTCAAAGAGATGGTTTAGCTGCTACGAACATTTGCTGGTCATCTAGAGGACCTTAGTCCAGTTCCTAGACACCACATGGCATCTCAGGACCACCTATAACTTAAGTTACTTAAGCTCCACAAAATCCCACACCCTTTGCTGCCCTCCTCCAGAACACACCCACACATACACACAGACATACATATACCACACATACACACACAAATAAAACTAAATCACAAAAGACAGGTCAATATTTCAGTAAAAAAAAAAATCCCTTTGCTAAAATTCTCATTTGTTGCCAAACCCTAAGAAAAATCAATCACATTTTTTTTTCATTTTTTTCATTTTTTGATTTAAATTCATTACTGTTCTGGTTTCTAACTGTTGCACTTATACTGAAATTTATTTGTACTCACAGACATTTCCCTAAAAATATTGGCATAGAGCTCTGTGCACAGTAAGTATTTTACACACTTAAGATAAATTTATCTGGTAACCAAATTCTGAAACTTTAAAGCAACCTTGGGGCACAATGCCTTCCCTCTGAATCTAAGGGACTGGCACTGAGAGAGTGGAAACAGCTTCAGGACGAAGTAAAGCAATAAAACATTGAAATAAGATGATAACTGGTAACAAGAAATAGTGTTCAATAAAAGTTAAAGTTCAAACAAACTCCTCTAAAAAGTCTTATGGCCATATCAAGTACATCACTATAAATTTCTCTTCTTCAATAAAGTATAATTTACTTTGTCATATGTTTAGGGATACTCATCAAAAGAACTTAACTATATAGAGAGGATGAATAACTGAAGTTTATGCTTTTACACTTCCACCAAAGATAGATTGTAACCTTTGTGAGGAACTTAAAAAGAGAAAAAGAGACAGGGAATATTTAAGTTACAGAGCTACTGACCTTTACACATTAAAATAAAACCCTACATATTTCTAGGTTACTACAAGTACATTATACCTGCTGGTTAGGATGTAATTTGAGAAAAAGGAAAGTTAAGAAATCCAATATACTTACATAAATGTTTGGATAAAATATTCTTCTGTCTTAGGCACTTAAATATTTGGTCTAGAGTTGGTGGCTCTTTGGAGCAGTTTAGTGGCTGTGTTTCTTCTGGAGGAAGTACATCACTGGGGGTTTGAAGTTTCAAAAGCCACCTGCCCTCTGAGTATGCTTTATATGTATGGTAGATGAAGGAAAATGGTCCCCAAAGGGAGTGGCACTATTAAGCAGTGGCCATGTTGAGGTAGGTGTAGCCTTGTTGGAGGAAGTGTGTTCACTGTGGAGGCAGACTTTGAAATCTCACATATACTTAAGTCACATCCAGTGTCTGAGACCACTTCGTGTTGCCTGAATTCAAGATGCAAAGCTCTCAGTTCCTACTCTAGCACCATGTCTGCCTGTATGCTGCCATGTCCCTCCATAAGGGACTAGAACTTCTGAATTGTAAGACACCCAATTAAATGGTTTCCTTTATAAGTTTCCATGATCATGGTGTCTCTTCAGAGTAAGAGAAACACTACTTGAGGTTTGAGAAGTGAGCTTTCTGCAGTTTCTACACCAGGCATAGCTGCAACAATGCTCTCTAGTTTTTTTGGTGATGGACTCTTATCCCTCTGGAACTGTAAGCCCCAAATCAGCCCTCTTCGCCCCAAGTATCTTTGGGTCATGATATTTATCACAGCAATTGAAGCCTAACTAAGAAGACTTATATCCCCTATAGACATTCTTATATCTATAGACTTTTGGGAGTCAAGGAATATTGCTCCAAAATAAACTCTTTGTTCTTTACTGCAAGTGAGAGGATTTGTAAAAAAAAAAAATATATGCATATACACAATGCGGATATATACTTACATACTTGCATATATGTTATTATGTGTAACTAGCACACATATACAAGAACACACACACACACTGCATTGCCACCACCAAAAAAATAGTTTTCTTTGAGTCAAGACCATAAAATAAATATTTTTTAAATTTCAAAATCTATTTTTAAATTTTTAACACAAGCAATAAAGACTAAAAGAGCACTTTAACCCAAAAAGTGCAGCAAGAAAAAGAACAAAACGAGTAGAAAGGAGAGGTAAGCAAAAGATAATGCATTTTCTGTAGCCATTCATTTACTTACATTATAGTGGTAGGGATTGAACCTAGAATCTCACACATACTAAGCAAAGGTTTTAGCAATGACCTATAAACTAGCCTTTAATTACTTTAAACAAAGCTGATCATGTGCATATTACATAATGGATTAATTTTTAAGAATAATTATTGTATTGGAGTTTAGATAGCTTTACTACTATCATATAATACGAGCTGTTTCTAAATTTTCAAATGTATTTACTTAAGTGAGAATCAGATCACCAGGCTAATAGGTAGCAGAAGCACATGGGGTGCATGTTTACAGCTCTAACATGCTTTACAAGAGAACAGAAAAGAAATGAGGCTGTAAATGCAAGGCTTTTATGGATGGGTCTCTTCTAAGTGATATATGCGATACAAATGATTAGCATTAACTGATCTTCTTGAAGAATGTACTGGTATAATTCATTATAATAGCTTCAAAGTGCAATTAGTGAACGTAGTATAAATGACACTGCTGTTCATAGACCTACCCATAAGAGTAATTATATTTTGAAAACTACTTAGTGAAAAATTGATTGAATGAGCCCTATGGGCATAGATAATTGAGATAAAAATATGTAAACAAAGTGCCTATTAATAGGCTTTATGGCACATTTATATATTTACAAGGTTTGCTGATGCATGGTTTTATAGAAAGGGTATTTTAAAATGTTTCTCTTCTATTTAAACACTCCTGACTTAAGAAAAATAAGTATCTATGTATTTAATAAAGCTGTGTTATTTTATGGATATGATACAATATCACTTCTAATTGTATAAAAATATAGAAAATAAGTAATCTTAATGTCAGATAAATAAGAAATTAAAGATGAGATTTTATCAAGTCACGTTGGAAACAGGATTATACAATACATATTATTAAATTCCAAGAAAAAAGACAGAAATATTAAATAACAAAATACTCATGATTTTTCCTCATATACACCAAAATGACTCTTTATAACAGATAGAATCATAACTTAAAACACTTTAATTTTTTTGTCTTGTACTAGACTATTCTATCAGTAAAGGTACATGCTAGAGTTTGTTACTTTGTAATTTCAGGTTTATTGTTCTAATCTCAGATATGATAGATAATAGATAGATTAGATAGATAGATGATAGATAGATAGATAGATAGATAGATAGATAGATAGATAGATAGATAGATAGATAGATAGATAATAGATATATAAACAGATTTGACTTATGTGTCCTTTGTGGTCCATAGACAAAGATATAATTTGACCTAAGTACATGTAGGTACAATGACACATACAAGTATTAAAATAAGAGTACACGGGTTTGAGTTATAGTCAAGGAGATTTACAATTTCAGTTTCAGTTTTAATCCAAACATTAAGACTGTGAGCTCAGAGTTGCAATTGCCTGAGTTTATTTTTCTGAACAAAGAACATATTGTACTATATGACATCTAATTCTCAGGCTCCATGTGGCAAGATCCTGTGAGTGAGACTTGGAAATTAGCTAGATTTATGTTTCTAGCCATATTTCATATATCTTGTTAACTAGATAAAACTGAGAAAATTTGATGAGCTGCATTTTTCTCAGTTGTGAAACCGAGATGTGAGTACAACACATGAGATCATTGTGAAGATCATGAGACAAGAGTGAAATTAAGAGACTCCATTCTTCGCCTGTAACAACTATTTAAAATTAGTTACTATATTTGTCTGCATCTTCCAGCTTGTGCTAAATTATGCTGCAGTAACAACAACATAAACAAGTCCCAGTGACTCAAAGCAACAAATGTTTCTTTCTTGCTCACGTTACTTATCATACATGACTTGGTTGCAGCCATCACAATATCCTCGTCTGTGCTTTAGGAACAGCTACTAACAGAAGTGTAGGATTGGGGACAGGACAACAGTGACACAGAACTACAGAAAATGTCTTCATGTTTCAGGCAGGAAGAGGTACATACTGTTTCTACCATGTCACCTTGGCCAAAGTCCATCTCATGACAAGTCTGACATCAGTGGATTAGGAAGTATAATTCTCTAGCAGGAAGTACACAATGGAGAAAAGTAGCAAGTCATTCTTAGAATAAATTCTACCATTAATCTCATTTTTTCTTTCTGTGAATGAATAGCTGACATACATAACTGAAGGAACAAATTATTTATTTTAAGTTATGGCTCAAGCGGTTTCAGCTCATAACCTTAGATCTTTGTTTCATGGTCTATGATGAGGTTAAACATCAAGATGGTGGGGGCATATGGAAGAAGCTAATCTCCTCAGGGAAGACAAGAATGATAGACATGAAGGGTCCTGGAAGAAGGTGCCCTTAAAAACTTGACATATGACCCCTTCCAGCTAGGTTCAACCTTCTAATGTATTTATCACCTCCCAAAATAGCAGGAACGAACTCAGGACCAAGATTTTGACAAAGTAACCTACAGGGAGCATTTTATATTCAAACCACAGCTGCCCTAACAGCTTCCATTCTTGTTTGAATCCCGTTACCCTTGAGGCATCATCTCTAAAAAATATTTTTATCATTGTTTCTGTTCATAATTTTTATCAGTGTTTTTGTTCATGCCAATATTAAATGTATATTTATATATTTATGGGTACTGAATTGTAAACTTCTTGTATCCTTAAACCTAAAATTTTAATTAAGCTCATATGTCTCATAACCTAAAATGAGCAAGGGCATGAGAATCTTTATTAGATATGCATCAACATGTGGAATATTTGTTTTGAAAATATTTACGTTTGAGGAAAACACAAGACTGATTATGTGCAGTAAAACGATGCATAGTAAAATATAATAATTATTCTCAATTAAATCTGTGCATATGTAATACTTACATGTTTACTAGTATTTGTTTGGGGTTCACACTATCATCATGCACAGCTTTGACTTTCAGGTCGGGGAAACCAGTTCCCAGAACTATCCCCTGCACTATACTACTAAGTGTCTTTTCTTGGTGCTGCATGTAAGCCAATTAAAAGTCCTGAGTTCATTCTGAACTACTGTTGAAACATGGCACTTACATTCTAAGGAAGTGGGACAGCCTGGGGTAAAGAGCATTTTATAGCCCATTTCTGCATTACCACTACCTGGAAGAGCACTTGGCATGGGGTACATAAGGAACCATAATTATGAGAAATGAAAGAAGAAACTGAATATATAAGAAATATTCTGGAGGTAGATATAGATTGTGTTATATAGCACCATATTTCTAAAAGACTGGATCTTTAGCTCTATTACTAGGCCAATGAAAACAAAAATCACTTAAGGTTCAAAGCTCTATTTACTAATGGAAGCATGCTTCATTTTCAATCTTATCAAAATCATTTTTTAATTTTTATATAAAATAATGTGATTATATTCTTTTGTCTCCCACAGCTCCTCTGACACATCCACTCCTACCAACCTGTTGATCTTCTCTCTGGCTCTTAAAAAATAAATAAAAGCAAGAAAAGCGCAAAACAAAAGAAAATAAAAAATAAGGAATCTGTTTTGTGGTGACCAAATTACTCCTGAGCAAGAAGCTTGCTGGTCTGGAGTATGGTTGATGTTAAACATTCCCCAGATGGGAAGGAGAAGGAAGTACTAAATGGAAGTTAGATAATCATTGGGAACATGACCTTGAAGAAGACTTTAGGACCTAGGCTCTCCCTGTTTTTCTACTTTCCTTCCTGATTCCTATAGAGGTGAGTAGGTCCTCTCTGTCAGCATTTCTGTCCTCATACACTGTGCTGGTATAGGCCCATAGAAACAAAGCCAAGCAACCACAACCAAAATCTTTGAAAGTACCAATGAAGACTCTAAGTTACAAGTTGTTTATTTTAGATATGTTGTCAATGATGGAAATACAGAGGACAAATAAAATCTCTTTGGCTCTTATAAAGTACAATGTATAGAATCTATGCCACATAAATTTTTAAAAATTAAAAAGGAAGCATTAGAATCTGTCTAGTTTATCCAGGTCTGAAACAGTACTTAGTATCAGTTCTAGATGAATACAAACCTTTAAGCAGATACTAAGTACAGTTTCAACAAGGCTTGGACTCTTCTTCTAATCTTGGTTGCTTTGCACATAGTGTAAGACCCTTAACAGAGTATATGTTTTAGTTTTCTTTTTCCTCTAAAATCCAATCTCTTAAACAATAATGCTTAGTGTTATTGTATTAGACAACAGTGAATCAAATCTCTTCAAACCCAGTTTGTCACAAAACACACTAGGAAGAATATTTTTTAAGTTGTAGGAATGCTTCAATAGCCATTGTTTTCACTCTGACTTCTGTGCGAACATTCAAATACATTCAAATACTTATAATAAGGTAGTCCCGATATCAATAATAAAAGCTATTATACAATGAAGATCTTTTATTCAGTTGACACTGTGCTAATCACTTGATGGTTATGTCAGTCGGTCCTATATTAGGCTACAAAGTCAAATTTACTTAAAGAAGCTAAAACTCAGAAACAAAACACTCATCAAATAGGCCGTTGATTCAAACTCATTTGTTCAGAAAATGACATTAAATTAGTTGAATATGTCTTTGGTATGCTTTGGTAAACTCTAATGCAAGAAGGAACTAGCACTTGTGTTAAAATCTACTGTCTTAAAAGTGTTTATTCTACTTTAATATTGAAAGATGAGGAAAGCCTATATAAGTTATGTATAGTTGTATTGTTATACAACAAATAGCCACAGAGAGATTTTTAGACAGAAAGAGGGGATGCTTATATGATAATGCTCATAGATCTAAAACTAGGATATGGTTTTTTCAGCTCCTTTGTTTTCACAAGATGTTGGCCCAATCTAGAACTTTTCTGGAAGCTGTACTACAGAAAGTTTCACCTTCCAGATAATGGACACCAGAAGATCTTAGTTTCCTTGGGTGGTGTACATGAGGGCTTCTGTTTCTCACAGCTGTCCAGTGAAGGCTGACTCCAGCTCTGAGAAGCCAGTTACAATTCCATGGCTTCTCAATATGAGCACTTGCTTCCTCATGGCCAACCAGTAAGAGCAAAATATCTTACAAACATAGTAGCTACTTTATAAACTGTCTCCCTTTTCTTAGAAGCCTCAATGGCAAGTAACTTTCCATTATCTTTGAACTGCAGAAGATACCCTCACTGATACAGTTTCAAAAGATGACTTCAGTATACTAGAAAAGATTGTCAGGGAAAAAGACAGGGAAGTTAAAAAGTAACATGGATCATCCAGCTCATAGGAATTTGGGAGATTTCATGGTGTGGTAGAGAACCGTTGAAAGCACTGAATGTCCATTCCCAGTCCAGCATACAAACTAGGATCTGAAAAGCTAACACTTATTTATAGTCCACTGCAAGACAGATGTGCTTAGCATTTTTACAAATTTTATCTTAATTGGTCTTTTACTTTTATCTTCCTCAAGCAATGTGAAATAAGCATTTTTACTGGAAAGACAGGGCAAGAGTGGTGAGAGCAGTAATGGAGAAAATGATCCATCAATAGCAAGTAGATAACAACTAGGAAGAAGAATTTCTATCTTCTACCTGGATACACACCTGGATACCTATAAGAATATCTTATATAAGAAGTCATCCAGCCAGCAACAAATTAAATGGAAACTCAAAGCAATTCTACTAAAATCAGTGATGAAACAAGGCTGTCCAATCTCTCCACATATATTTAATATTGTACTCAAATTTCCAAATAGAGCAATAAGACAACAAAAGGAGATCAGGAGGCTCCAAATTGGAAAAGAAATCAAATTATCACTGTTTGCCGATGACAGATAGTATACATAAGTGACCACAAATATTCTATCAGGGAATTCCTAAAGCTAATAAACACCTTTAGCAAAATGACTAGATACAGATTGACTAAAAAAAATAGTGGTCCTCTTATATACAAATGATAAAAGGGCTAAGAAAGAAAATAAGAAAGCAACACCATTCACAATAGCTACACACAATATAAAATATCTTCGGGTAACTGTAATCAATAAGAGAAAGACCTATACAACAAGAACTTCACGTCTTTGAAGAAAGAAATTGGAGCAGATATAAGAAGATGCTCATGGATTGGTAGTATTAACATAGTAAAAATGGCCATCTTATAAAGAGCAATCTACATATTCATTGAAATTCCAATCAAAATTCCAACAATTCTTTACAGACTCTGAAAGAACAATACCCAGCTGCATATGGGAAAGCAAAAAACCAGAATAGCTACAACAATTCTGTACAATAAAAGAACTTCCTTATGTATCACCATCCATGAGCTATAGAGATACTACAGAGCTATAGTAATAAAAGCAGTGTGGTATCAGCGTATAAACAGACACATTGATCAATGAAATTGAATCAAAGATCCAGACATAAAACCACACACCTATGGATATTTGATTTTTGACAAAGAAATCAAAACTATACAATGGAGAGAAGAAATCATCTTCAACAAATGGTGCTGATGTAACTGGATGTTGGCATGTAGGAGGAAAGAAGGGAGGGGAGACTGAGATGGGGTTGTAAAATAAACAATTAAAAAAGAAGTAATTTAATGTTTCAACTAAAAAATAGACTATCTAAGATAATTAATGTAATTAATATGTATTTCATTTAAAAAGCACTTAGAGACAAATTATTTCCATTAAGATATGAACTATCAGTAAGACTATTGTTTGTTTTTCTTTTCTATTTTCCAGGTCTGTGAGGTCTCATTCTGAAGTGCAGGGCAACCTGAGCTGAAACTCATTACAGACTGACACAAGTAGAAATACTCCAGCCTCAGCTTGCCAATGGTAGGACCACAATGCTGAGCCACTAAGAGCCCGGATCACTTTCTGTTTCCAAATGAACTTGTTGGTTTTTGTGTGCATGCACACATGTGCACTCAGGAGTGTGTGTGTGTGTGTGTGTGTGTGTGTGTGTGTATGCACAATGCCCACCTTTTTATGTGGATAGGAATCCTGCAAGTACACATGATTTCACAGCAAGCAGTGTTACTCACTGAACCATCTCCCCCACGCCCTTCATTATTATTAGAGGCAAAGCCTTTCTATGTGACCAAGGCTAGCCTCAAATTCATGATCCTCTTGAGACTACTTTCTGTTGATATTAAAAGAATGTTCCACCATGCTCAGCTTATTGCCTTCATTTTACAAATATTAAAACCAAAGACTATAAGATTAAGTAATTTGCCAAAGTCACATGGTAATTGAGTAAAGATTTTATTCCAAGAAATTCAAGTCTTTGAATTTAATAGTAGGTGCCGATATTTGCAATTTTGTCTAAACGGTGACTTTCTTATTCAAATAGTGCTCATCAGGGTTGTGAAAATACGGTTTGCAAACAAATAATTTGCATGGAGCAAAAGGCTAAGGTCTGCATACTGCCCATTCACACCATTGTCTCTTGCATTCAGGGGGTATGATTTGTTCCTATGCGGGTTCCCTAGATGTCAGTCCAGAGTCAGTGAGCTCCTATTAGCTCTAGTCAGCTGATTCTGTGGGTTTCTCCATCATGTTCTTGACCCCTTTGTTCACATTATCGCTACTTCCACAATTATAATTTGGGAACTCAGTCCAGTGTTTAGTTGTGGATTGCTGCATCTGCTTCCATCAGCTTCTGGATGTGGATTCTAGCTTCCCTGGGATTGTAGACTGTAGGCTGCTTATCCTTTGTTTTATGTTTGATATCAACTTTTGAATAAGTCCATACTATATCTGACTTTTTTAGTCTATGTTACCTCAGGCAGGTGTTTTTTTTACTAGTTCCTTCTATTTGCCTGCAAATTTCAAAATGTCATTGTTTTTTAGCGCTGAGTAGTACTCTGTTGTGCAAATGTACCACATTTTCTTTATCTGCTCTTCGGTGAGGGGCATCTAGGTTGCTTCCAGGTTTTAACTATTACAAATAATGCTGCTATGACCATAACTGAGAAAATCTCCTTGTAGTGTGAGTGTGCCTCCTTTGGGTATGCCCAAAACTGGTATTGCTGGGTCTTGAGGTAGACTGATTCCTAATTTTTTGACCCTAATGCATGAACTAATTTTGCGGAGCCCTTTCTCTATGGAGAGATGCCTTGTTCAGTCTAGGCATAAGGGAGGGGCTTGTTCTTGCCTTACGAAGGAGAAAAAACAGACTTAGTTGACTTCCCAGAGGAGACCTTGCCCTCTCTGAGGAGCAGATAGAGAGTGGAATAGGAGAAGGTAAGAGAGTAGGAGGAGAGGAGAGAGGGGGATT